>NC_091436.1:93738493-93768493 GCF_964237555.1 Oryctolagus cuniculus
CTGGGGGTGGGGAGGAAGCTCCTCTCTCACTGCCAAAGTTCACCGTCCTACGACCAGCGGCGATTCCCCTCACTTGCCAACGAGATGAACTTGAGGCCGGCTCACGTCCCCTGTCTCCCTGTCTTTTCTCTGTGGCTCACGGCTGCTTCCTGTTTCTTGGGCCACAGTCCCAGGAGCTTCAGATGGAAGCTCTGAGGCCCGTCTTCTCACAGCCCCCTCCCCATGCCTTGTCTCATGGGAGGTTACAGAGGAGGAGGGTCTCACATCCCTGTCTTGGTCCAGAGAGCCCTGGGGGCTGACTCCGCCCCTTTCCTGGCCCCGCCCCCAGGAGGCGGGGAGTGTTCTTATTGGTCAATTTGGGAAGGATGGTGGGGCCTGGTGAGCTCAACAACCCTCTCCCACACTGCATACTTGAAGCCTTCCTCAGATAGGACTCTCTGTGGTCATCCTTGTGAGAGTTCGTCACAGGCCAACATTTGACCCTCAGCCAAACACTGAGCCATCTGTTCTATGAGGGAGGAAAAAATCAAAATCTGCTTCTCTGTCTGCCACTCGTTGACCCTCCAGCTGCTGCAGGAGTGTGGCGGGGAGATGCAGCCGACGAGGCGCCAGCCACCCTGGATCCCCTCGTCTGCCCTGTGCCACGCTCTGTAGCAGCACCCTCGGTTCAGCCTGGCACAGCCGTCCCCATGGGCTGCAACTAGCGGAGCACATTGTTTACCCTGGAGCAACTGGTCCACCCAGGGCCAGCCCACCCCAGACACAGCACACCATCAGACGTGAGCCGAGTAGCCCACAGCCCACAGCGCCAGGTCCCAGACGACGAGGGACCGCGCCGGAGCCTCGCAGCGGGCAGAGACCCAGACGGGCCAGTCCTGAGCCCACGGAGCTTCCTCTTCTGCTCCCTCCACGGACACCACAGCCTCCTGGCTGACCCTGGTGCTCCCCCGTGTGGCCTCCAGGGAACTGTGAATGGCAAACCCCCTTCCCAATGGCAGGTGCCTGGTGGCCACCTCACAGCACTGCCATGAGGATGCACACAGATAAGCGTGGGAAATGGCCTCGCACAGCGCCTGGCACAGGCAGGGCTCCAGGGAGCCTCGTGTCTCGTCTCTCTCGCACCTGTGTCTCCACTGCTCCTACTGCCCGCCCCCACCTCCTCCGCCTCCGTCTCGGGTTGGTTATGCGGCGCGTGGGATCCAGCGCTAAGTGAAAATGCAGGGGCCCCGTTCAGACAGCACCAAGAACAGCAACGTGCTGCCCAGTGTGGGTCCTCCCGGGCCGGGTCACCTGTCCGCAAGGCCTCCCCTGCCTGTCCCTGTTCTGCCCCTGCCCCAGCTTTTCCAGCAGCTGGGTTCCCCAGCATGCAGTATCTCTAGAAACAGCTCCTCTGGTACCAGAAGCTTTTCTAGCCACCCATTGATCCCAGCACAGGCAGCATTGAAAGAGAATTACAGACCAATATCCCTGATGAACATAGATGCAAAAATCCTCAATAAAATTCTTGCCAATAGAATGCAACAACACATCAGAAAGATCATCACCCAGACCAAGTGGGATTTATCCCTGGTATGCAGGGATGGTTCAATGTTCACAGATCAATCAATGTGATACACCACATTAACAAACTGCAGAAGAAAAACCATATGATTATCTCAATAGATGCAGAGAAAAGCATTCGATAAAATTCAACACCTTTCATGATGAAAACTCTAAGCAAATTGGGTATAGAAGGAACATTCCTCAATACAATCAGAGCAGTTTATGAAAAACCCACGGCCAGCATCCTATTGAATGGGGAAAAGTTGGAAGCATTTCCACTGAGATCTGGTACCAGACAGGGATGCCCACTCTCACCACTGCTATTCAACATAGTTCTGGAAGTGCTACCCAGAGCCATCAGGCAAGAAAACGAAATTAAAGGGATACAAATTGGGAAGGATAACTCTAGATGTAATGGTGCCAGTTAGACACCTCTCATTGAATGGCCTCTCTTGGTACACTCTTGGAAATCTTTGGGATGAATCTAAGGCAAAGCATCTTCCTGTGGATAGTTATTCCAGAGAGTGGATTCTCAGCAAGGTCTGCAGGTGTTATGTAACATCCAGTGAGCCACAGTCACACCATGTCTTTTTCCAGGAAGTTTGGGTTTTAACCCTTGTGCAGGGGAGGGAGGCTGCCTCTTCCCATCTCAGCCCTGAGAGTATTGGCTGCTTCTTATATTTGCTATTCCTATATTCTTTAGAGTTCTCTATCCTTCTTACCAACCTATTTCTTATTACCTCAAGCCTTTGTTTTAGTTAATAATTCCCTATATTAAACTCTCTAATGAATTATTTGTGTGAATTTTCTCTTGATGGACCAAGACTGATAACATTTACTAAGTTATGACCAAGACTTATTTTGCTCCTGTGAAGGTGTTTGAATGATACTTTTAAATTTATTTTTCATTCTTTTTATTCCCTTTCCCCAAGGAACACCAATTATATAAGGGGGTTTTCTCATATTGTGGTTGGAGATTGCTATTATATGAACATGATTAGGCTCGCAATTCACTGCAGGACTTTTAATTGCCAAGTCATATTAATGCTATTATGAGAGTGAAAATTTAGTCCAATATGATGTTTAGGAGCTGGGCCTAATGGAAGATCCTTGGGTCATTCAGTGTTATGCCCTTGGAAGGTAGTTTTTTCAAGAAAAATGGTTGAGAAAACCAAGTTGGATGCAGCCATTGTCTGCTTCTGATCTTGCCCTGTGGTCCTCCTTCTTCTTGAGCTTCCCCATTGCCATGCACTGCCCTTACCCAGTGCCCAGCAAATGCAACCACCTGATTTTGGGCTTGAACCTCTAAAACTGTGATATAAATAAGCCTTTTCTCTTTGTAAAATTTAGTTTCTTTAGGTATTTAGGTATTTTCAGTGATGAAAAACTGATCAACACAGGGACAGAGTTTGCATTTCTGTTTCCTGTTCTCTTTGAATTCACTTCCAGGTCTGTCTTTACATTCATATTTAGTTTCAAAAATTTGTTGGGATTTGTAAGCTAAGAACTTTATGAAGACAACAAAAATTTATATAATGACTGCACTCAGACTCTGGAGTGAGTGTTAAGCATTAATTTAAGCTCATTTTGATATATCGGTTAAAAATACAGATATTCTCTTAGTTCATCCCAGATATATGCAACTCAAGGAATAGTATCACATCTTGTCTATTGTCCACATCTTATTGTGTCATCTGTATCCATTATTCTGATATCTTCTGTGTTCTCCATAATATTTGCTTTGTGATGCTTGCAATAGATTTTTGTTTTTTACTTTAGTTTCCTTACTATTTGCAGTCAGCCCTCAGACTATGATTCTGTTAATGATCAAAGTTCATGCTAAGAAAGAGCTTTGCTACTTTTCAATATGGCCTCAGAATTTCAGGAAGTCAAATTTCTCCTTAATGTAGAAACAGACTTCACGGATTGTTTTAATCTTTTATTTTTCTCTATTGTTCAAATTCTCTTTGGTCTTGATTATTCCTTCCCTCATGAGTGGCTGCATTTTCCATGCTCTATTATTATTTATGTTGTCTGCCACAGTTAGGCCCTGCAGGGGCTGCACCAAGTGGAAAGATGGTTTGAATCCTTCTTTGTAGAAAAGGTCATTTCTGTTTGGTATATAACTTAAGTATGTGATCTCCCAATTTGGAGCAAGAATATGACACCACTAATATCACTGACCTCTTCTACACATCTAAAAGAAGCTCTGTGATGAATGGAGGAGGTAATATTATGTAATTATTTCCTGCTCAGCATTCTATAGATCATATTGTCTCTTCTAAGTACCAATGACACTTCTACAAAAGCTTCTTGGTTATTAATAAAAAGGATGACTCTAGATGTTGGAATTTAAGTCTCTCTTAGCAGTTTATGACAGAAATATTTTGAGGTGAATAGAAGTTTGTGTGTCTTTGTATTTAATAGGTGGGCAGTTGGCCTTATACTTTTATAAGTAGGGAGAACAAAAGTCCATGGGCTTGGGTGTTTTATCTTATCTTGAAGGGTGTGGATGGACTGTGGGAGGATGGCCCATAAGGGGAGGACTTAAAATATGTTACAACAGGAGAGGCTATGGAAAAACACAGTTAGAAGGTTCATTGTTGCCTGGAAGCAATAATGACACTTCTAGGAAACCCTAGTTTTTGGGCTTTATAGCATCTGAAAGAGTTACAAAGGTATTATACTGAGAGGTAATTGAGAAGGCTATTTTATAAAGGGGCTATTTTTATGTGTTCTTTTAGATACCTGACACACAATGTAGGTTTAATAAATAGTAGATAAAATTTTACCTCTAGGGAAACATTGCATTTCAGATCTCCATTTTCTCTGCTGTAGAACCGAATGTGAAACTAAGGTTAGAGATATAAGAGTTGTACAGCAGTCCCAGCAGTACCTTTCACTTAGTGCTGGCATATTCATAGTAAGTGTGTTCTGCTTTCAGTGAAATCAAATCGGTCCTCTCATGTTTCATTTTCAGACTTTTACCAACATCTGTTTCAACTCTTTGTAAATGTGTAAGTGCTGGCATTTGAATTATTATGGAACAGCATAATAAAAATTGAAGTTTTTAAAAAATATTTATTTATTTATTTGAGAGGCATGGTTATAGAGATGGAGAGGCAGAAGCAGAGAGAGAAGTCTTCCATCTGCTGATTCACACTTCAAATGGCTGCAATGGCCATGGTTGGGCCAGGCCAAAGCCAGGAGCCGGGAGCTTTATCTGTGTCTCCCATGTGGATGCTGTGACCTAAGGACCTGTACCCTCTTCTGCTGCTTTCCTAGGAGCATTAGCAGGGAGCTGGATCAGAAATGGATCAGCCAGGACTGGAACTGGAGCCCTTATGGAGATGCTGGTGCTGTAGATGGTAGCTTAACCAGTTGTGTCACAGAACCAGTCCCAAAAATTGAAGTTAAATATTAGATATTATTGAGGTTTGACTTCGGTAGCTTATTTGGTCAGTAAAAGAATTGCAGGTAAAATGATTTCAACTCATGAAACACATCTTTTTGTAGAATACAGATGTCAGAACTACCTGTTATTTCTGTGCACACCTGAATACCTCTATAAAGCATGCTAGAGGGACAATTTTTTTTAAAGATTTATTTATTTATTTGAAAGAGTTACACAGAGAGAGGAGAGGCAGAGAGAGAGACAGGTCTTCCATCTGATGGTTCACTCCCCAGTTGCCTGCAATGGCCGGAGCTGTGCTGATCTGAAGCCAGGATCCAGGATTCAGGAGCTTCTTCTGGGTCTCCCACATGGCTGCAGGGGCCCAAGGGCTTGGGCCATCTTCCACTGCTACCCCAGGCCATAGCAGAGAGCTGGATTGGAAGCGTAGCAGCTGGGTCTCAAACTGGCACCCATATGGGATGCTGGCGCTTCAGGACAGGGTGTTAACCCGCTGTGCCACAGTGCTGGCCCCAAGAGGGACAATTTTTAGGGCATGATAATAGGAGGGCACTTCTTTCCAGATGTCATTCTTCAATCCTTTTTATTCATTGATAATAATTCAGTGTGCAGATGACTCTAGAGGGTTCTTGTCATTGTACCACATGGGCCACCTCTTCTGTCTCACCTAGCAGCTGTTTCACACGAAGCTCTGGTCACACCTTCAGGTACTGTGGTACCTTTGACAACAGTGTCTTCTACAAACGAGATCAAGTCTGTGCTCTGGCAAGTTTCTTCCCTTTGACAAGACACATATTCTGTGATATCCCTGCCTTCTTCAAAGTCCTTGCCCAAACCTCTTTATCCTAGTGTTGAGAGAAGCAACTGATTGAGGCCAGCATCATGGATGGTGAAAGAATTTCCAGAGCAGGTAGGGTGAGCAGAGTTAGTTTTATTGAACACACTGCAAGGAAGCAGTGGACAGGAGGGACAAATCTGAGCAGTATACTTATAGGCTGTCTTAGTTAAGGTGATTGTTGTCTTATGTTCACAAGGGAGCAGTGGACAGGATATCCAGAGGCTGTCCTTTGTAGTATGGACTACAATCCAAGAAACATATTTGTAGGTATAATATTTTCTCTGTTAGAGTGAGTTTCCTATGTCCTATGGTAGATGATTTACATCTCTGGATAGAACTGAGGAGCCTGTACTACCTTTAGCTTAGGGGCGGCATTTCTCTACATTGTCCTCAGTTGATCCAAAATGACAAATCTCTGAGATTTGGGTGAAAGTCTCATGTTCTGTAACTGCTTGATGCTAGGAAGGGCTGTGGCATTGACCCTGCTAAGACTGTTAGTCTTCCAGGAGTTTGGGGTGTCCCAGTGTCTGGGCTGATAGATGTAACAGATGGTGGAGACTCAGGAAAGAGGGAGTGATTTGTTCCAGAAATGTTTGCCCTCACTATCCAGAGGACTTTTGGTGTCCTTGTCTGGAGGAATTTGACATTGATGGGCTTGACTTTCTACTTGTAAATGAATTTTCTATATTCTGGAGGGGATAAACTGAATTAGTTTGTTCAAAGAGGAGGCCCAAGAGTTAGGGTAAGGAGGAGAGTTTTTTTAAAGATTTATTTATTTGAATGGCAGAATTATAGAGGCTGAGACAGATACAGAGAGTTCTTCTATCCGCTGGCTCACTCCCCAGATGGCCACAATGGCCAAAGCTGGGCTAATATGAAGCCAGGAGCCAGGTGCTTCTTCCAGTTTTCCCACATGGATGCAGGAGCCCAAGGACTTGGGCCATCTTCCACTGCTTTCTCAGGCCATAGCAGAGAGCTGGATCAGAAGTGGAACAGCCAGGAATTGAAACTGGTGCCGCTATAGGATGCCAGCACTGCAGGTGTTGGCTTTACCTGCTATGACGCAGCACTGGCCCCACAACATTCTATTTTAGTGGGGCACAAATTCCCCCTGGGGCAGCTGTAAGGACACCTATAGACTTTCAGTTTTGGAGAACTGCTTTTCTCAGGAGGAAAACTTAGGTATCTAATAAGGATGGTTCTCTGGGCAGAAGTGACAACACATAGCACTGTGGTAGACTGCCCAAAAGAGAACTTGTCTGTTTTCTGCAGTCCATTATAGGTGGCTGTCCTTCTTAGATACATCAGTCAGCTTGAATGACAATGTCCTAGCATTAAGAGTGAGAATGTGTTTGCTTAACATCTCTTTTTTGAAATGGGGGCCCTCTCTAGAGGGTGCAATTCTTACAGAATCTTTTGTAACAGTCACTATCAGAAAATCATGCATAAGAACTCTTCTTATTTTTTAAAAGATTTTATTTATTTATTTGATAGGTAGAGATACAAGCAGTGAGAGAGAGAGACAGAGAGAAAGATCTTCCTTCCATTGGCCCACTCCTCAAATGGCCACAACGGCCAGAACTATGCCGATCTGAAGCCAGGAGGCAGGTGCCTCCTCCCGGTCTCCCATGTGCTGAAGAGGCCCAAGTACTTGGGCCATCCTCCATTGACTTCCCAGGCCACAGCAGAGAGCTGGCCTGGAAAAGGAGCAACCAGGACTAGAACAGGGGCCAATATGGGATGCTGGCACCACAGGCGGAGGATTAACATGGTGTGCCATGGCACTGGCCCCAGAACTCTTCTTTTCTTTTTTTTTCAACATTTAATAAATATAAATTTCCAAAAGTATGACTTTTGAAATATAACGGCTTTTCTCCCCATAACCTGCTTTCCACCAGCAACCATACCATCTCCCACTACCTCTCCCATCCCATTCTTCATCAAGATTCATTTGCAATTATCTTTATATACAGAAGATCAGCTTAGTATATACTAAGTAAAGATTTCAACAGACTGCACTCACACATACACACAAAGTATACACTACTGTTTGAGTAGTAGTTTTACCATTAATTCAAATAGTACAACACATTAAGAACAATGATCCTACATGGGGAGTAAGTGCACAGTGACTCCCCTTGTTGATTTAACAATAGATACTCTTATTTATGATGTCAGTAATCACCTGAGGCTCTTGTCATGAGCTGCCAAGGCTATGGAAGCCTCTTGAGTTCTCTGACTCCAATCTTATTTAGACAAGGCCATAGTCAAAGTGGGAGTTCTCTCCTCCCTTCAGAGAAAGGTACCTCCTTCTTTGATGGTGCATTCTTTCTGCTGGGATCTCACTCACAGAGATCTTTCATTTAAGTCATTTTTTTTGCCAGAATGTCTTGGTTTTATGCCTGTGAAACTCTCCTTGGCTTTTTAGCCAGAACTGAATGCCTTAAGGGCTGATTCTGAGGCCAGAGTGCTATTTAGGGCATTTGCCATTCTATGAGTCTGCTGTGTATCCCGCTTCCCATGTTGGATTGTTCTTTCCTTTTTAATTCTATCAATTATTATTTGCAGACACTGATCTTATTCATGTAAGCCATTTGACACTTAATCCTATCTTTATGATAAATTATGAACTTAAACTGATCACTTTAACAAGTAGGATAGCATAGGTACATGCCACCTTGATGGGACTGAATTGGAATCTCCTGGCACGTTTCTAGCTCTACCACTAAGGGTAAGTCTGAATGAGCATATGCTGAACTGTACATCTCCTCCCTCTATTTTTTTCCACTCTTATATTTAGCAGGGATCACTTTTCAGTTAATTTTAAACACCTAAGAATAATTGTGTATTAATTAAGGAGTTAAAACAATGGTATTAAGTAGAACCAAAAAATACTAAAAGAAATAAAGTAGTAAGTTGTTCCTCGACAGTCAAGACAAGGGCTGATCAAGTCATTGTTTCTCATAGTGTCCATTTCACTTCAACAGGTTTCCTTTTAGGTGCTCAGTTAGTTGTCACCAATCAGGTAGAACATGAGATATTTGTCCCTTTGGGACTGATTTAACTCACTCAACATGATGTTTTCCAGATTCCTCCATTTTGTTGCAAACGACCAGATTTAATATTTTGTTTTACCACTGTGTAGTATTCTATAGAACACATATCCCATAATTTCTTTATCCAGTCTACTGTTGATGGGCATTTAGGTTGATTCCATGTCTTAGCTATTGTGAATTGAGCTGCAATAAACATTGAGGTGCAAACAGCTCTTTTATTTTATTATTTTTAAAAAATTTTTTTTTGCAAGGTAGAGTTAGACAGTGAGAGAGAGACAGAGAGAGATTAATAGACAGTGAGAGAGAGACAGAGAGAAAGGTCTTCCTTCTGTTGGTTCACTCCCCTAATGGCTGCTACGGCCAGAGCTGCACCAATCTGAAGCCAGGAGCTGGGTACTTCCCCCGGTCTCCCATGCAAGTACAGGGACCCAAGCACTTGGGCTATCCTCCTCTGCCCTCCTGGGCTACAGCAGAGAGCTGGACTGGAAGAGAGCAACCGGGACTAGTACCCAGCGCCTCAACCGGGACTAGAACCCAGGGTGCCAGCACTGCAGGTGAAGGATCAGCTAAGTGAGCCATGGAACCAGCCTGACAGCACTTTTATTCGCCAATTTAATTTCCTTTGGTTAAATTCCAAGGAGTGGGATGGCTGGGTCATGTGGTAGGGCTATATTCAGGTTTCTGAGGAATCTCCAAACTGTCTTCCATAGTGGCTTTACCAATTTTCATTCCCACCAACAGTAGATTAGTGTTCCTTTTCCCCCACATCCTTGCCAGCATCTGTTGTTAGTTGATTTCTGTATGTAAGCCATTCTAACCGGGTTGAGGTGAAACCTCATTGTGGTTTTGATTTGCATTTCCCTGATGGTGAGTGATTCTGAACATTGTGTCATGTGTCTGTTGGCCTTTTGGATTTGTTTTGAAAAATATCTATTTAGGTCTTGGCCCATCTCTTAGGTGGGTTGTTTGTTTTGTTATTGTGGAGTTTTTTTTTTTTTTAATAATTTGTAGATTCTGGTTATTAATCCTTTATTGGTTGTATAGTTTGCAAATATTTTATCCCATTCTGTTGGTTGCCTCTTCACTTTCCTGAATGTTTCTTTTTCAGTACAAAAACTTCTCAATATGATGTAATCCCAATTGTTAACTTTGGCTTTGACTGCCTGTGCCTCTAACGTCTTTTCTAAGAAGTCTTTGCCTATGCCTATCTCTTGTAGGGTTTCTCCAATGTTCTCTAATAATTTGATGGTGTTAGGTTGTAGGTTTAGATCTTTAATCCATGTTGAGTGGATTTTTGTATTAGGTGTAAGGTAGGGGTCTTGCTTCATGATTCTGCATGTGAAAACCCATTTTTCCCAGCACCATTTATTGAATAGACTGTCCTTGCCCCAGGAATTGGTTTAGATCCTTGATCAAATATAAGTTGGCTGTAGATGTTTGGATTGATTTCTGGTGTTTCTATTCTGTTCCATTGGTCTACCCATCTGTTTCTGTACCAGTACCATGCTGTTTTGATTATAACTGCCTGTAGTAAGTCTTGGTATCTTGTATTGTGATGTCTCTGGCTTTGTTTTTGTTGTACAAGATTGCTTTAGCTATTTGAGGTCTCCTGTGTCTCCATGTGAATTTCAGCATCATTTTTTCCAGATCTGAGAAGAATGTCTTTGGTATCTTGATTGGTATCACATTGAATCTATAAATTGCTTTTGGGAGAATGGACATTTTGATGATGTTGATTCTTCCAATCCATGAGGATGGAAGATTTTTCCATTTTTTGGTTTCCTCTTCTATTTCTTTCTTTAAGGTTTTGTAATTTTCATCGTAGAGATCTTTAATGTCGTTGGTTAAGTTTATTCCAAGGTATTTGATTGTTTTTGTAGCTATTGTGAATGGGATTGATCTTAGCAGTTCTTTCTCAGCCATGGCGTTGCCTGTGTATACAAAGGCTGTTGAATTTTGTGCATTGATTTTATACCCTGCTACTTTGCCAAACTCTTCTATGAGTTCCAGTAGTTTCTTAGTAGAGCAGAACTCTTCTTTTCTAACCTTATGCCTTTATACAATTTTGTTTAGGGCTGACGCCAGTGATTCCATCTTGAATTTCATTCTCTCCTTGTAATCAAGGTCCTGTTCTGAGCACATTGTTGATCAGTGTCATGTAGCTAGGTTCTATTTGTCCTTCATTGCCATGTTTAATTTGATTTGGTTATTGATCAGGTCCAGTGTTAAGAGGAAGAACTGGCCAACAAGAGTCAGTGTCAGAAACCATTTAAGCCACAGTTGAGGAACAAAGAGGTTTTAGAAGTAGTGATTCTTTGGCTAACTTTACCTGGAGTTCATTGTTAAACTTAGATTTTTCTATTACATAGGTGTCGCTCCCCGTCTTTGTGGAGGAATGACACAGGACCCTGCGCTGTTCTTTCGTCTGCTCGGCCCTCTCCGGGATTGCTGCTGGTTCTTCCCGGGTTGGCTACCGTCCCTTCCACCTCCGTGGAAGGGCGGTTCCCCCTGACCACTTTCCCCACTTCCACGGGGGAGCGGCACACCGCCGGCCGGCTCTCTCGGGGGCTGCACAGGTGTTCCTCTTAGATGTTCCTGTTAGATGTTCCTGGTGCATGTTATCTCTCTCCTCCTTTATAGTCCTCTTCCACCAATCCCAACTCTGCTACCCACACGCCGAGCACGCTGCTCTCCTCCAGTCAGGAGCAGCTCCTGCAGCTTGTCAAGTTGGTGAAAGGCAGCTGGGTAGAAGCTATTTGCTCCTCTCCCAGCGCCATATTGTGGGAGAGCAGATGCATAGAATAAGTCTTAATTCCAGTAACTTAGTCTAGTCCGACTTGCTCCCAGTTGCTCCCCACATGTAGGTGCAGGTCATCACCTCAAAGAGCCAGGCCAGCATTATCTTGTTGGAAATTGTAATTCTGTAACACAAAGCTCAAAAAGAAAAATATATGAGAAAACCAACAACATAAAAAATCAGCTTGCATCTTAACAATGAATAAGTTTGCAATCTAATAATGGATATAATTGACAATTCATGTAAGTATAGCAGGAAAGTTTCATAAACCATATAGTAACTGCAGACTCAGAAAACTTTGCAGGTCAATCAAAGTTAACAAGCCTAAAAATAATTAACAGAGTTATACTATAAAGCACATGTATTTTAGTATGTTGATTGACTATTTGCATTAAGTAGTAACAAAATTTGCTTTACTATGCAGTAATCTCAGATTTGATAAACTCTCAAAAACCGAATCCAAGGAAGTCTTAGATTTAAAAAAAAAACTGTAGTCCCTAATCTTTTGATGTTTCAATGCCTTCTAAGAAGTGACTACTTTTTTTTACTCACTGCAAGGCTGAGAACCCTTGAATCCAGGCATTCTGTGCATAATATTTATATATACCATTGTTTTCAACTATATCCCATTATGAATAGAGCAGATTCTTACTGAAATCATCGAAACAATCACATGACCATAAAAAACCAAAATTCAGAGTGTGTGGTTCTTTTATATACTAAGAACTCTATATTTACCTGCTGTACCCAAAGTGACTCTAGGCCTAGGCATAGAGATGGAAAATATGGAGCTAGCAGTTTCTGGACTATTTTTCAAGATAATAATCTTAACTATTTTAAGACTCAAGTTTCCCAAGCAGTCAGAACTTAACAAAGACAGCAGAGAACAAAAGAGATTGCAAAGATTGTGACGCAGACATCAAATTGAAGGACAGTATTGTCTGCTAAAGGGGTATAGCTTCCATTCCAGGAGTTTGTGTTGGGTTTAAACAAAAGAAAGCTTGGTACTGCTTTTTGGGAGCTTGTGGATTAAACTGACACCAGTTAAGGTTATTGTCCCATTCTTCTACAGGGCTCAACTGAGTGGCAGGGACAACAGCCCAACCAAGTGGCAGGAAAAATGTTGGTATCCTGTCCACTGAATGGGAACCACTGTTGCTTTTGTGGGTTAAAGACGTTTTGGGGTGTAGCAAGTGAAAGGCCAAACATGGAAGCTCTTACTCTAAGTACAGCCTACAAATATTCCCAGTGTGCCTCTCTTATTGACAAGGATTATATCAGCCATTTGTACAGCACATGCGCATGCTTATATAACTCTAAGATTGCTTGTAACATTACTTGATAACCTTCATAACATGATTCTGAAGACATTGGTGGGGCACCTTGTGACTTGGTTTACTAGATAAGAAGTCTTTGGAAAGCAGCTGCATGTCCTCATGTGTGCCAACGTTCCCATGAATACTCAATTCTTTTCTTGATAATAAGTCATTTACTATCCTTAATCAGTTCCTTTGGCCACACCCTGTGTCCAGGAGGATGTGCCCTCACTGAGAGTGCTTTGGCAGAAGCTTATGTTCCCTACAAAGAAGTCCTGACATTTACTCAAGAGGGAAGATCTCTGATGCTGGGTAATCAATCCAGGTCTGGAAGAAAGGGACAAAACTTTGTACTCACCCTTGAAGTGTCAAATCTTTTAGACAAGGATGGTTCTGGATGGGTTGGTCTGCCAAAAAGGAGGGGATGGAGTATGCTTTTAACCATTGTGAATTACAAAGGGATCCCATTAAGATAGAATGGAGGCTCAACAGGTACTAAGCATCCATGAGTGGGGACGTTCCTGTTCCTCTGTAGAGTCTCCATAGCTGAGAATAATCGAGTGCCCTTGCAGTGGCAATCCATTTTCTGAGGACCACAGACAGAGGAGAAGGAATAGTTATAAGTGATCAGGTGACCAATGGCAAGTGTGGATTCACCTGGATGAGCTGCCACTGTGTAGTGCACTGTACATTGGAATTTGTCTCCTTGTGATAAGAGAAATCTCAGTATGGGCCATCAGAATGCCATAAGAAGCAACCAATTGAGGCCATTGTTGTAGGTGGTGAAAGAGTTCTCTAGAGGAGGTAGAGTGAACAGTTAGATTTATTGAACATACTGCAAGGAAGCAGTGGGCAAACAGGACAGGTAGAGGGTCTGACTTCTATTGTAGGGACAGTCCCTTCTTAGGGTGACTGTTGCCATGTGGTTCCAAAGGAACAGCTGGAAGGACATCTAGAGTTTGTCTTTGCAATATGGACTACAACCCAAGAAGTGTATTTGTATCTGCAATATTTTCTCACTTAGGATAAAATTGCCTATGGTCTAACAGATTATCCCAGGTAGGTGATTTGCATCTCTTGGTGGAGTTGGGGAGCCTGCTTAGGGGCTCCATCAAATGCTCTGGGGCTACCCTCCCTACCTAGTAGTTAATATTCTGCATCAGGAGTATGGGGCTATTTCCTAATCTTCATTACCTCAGCCACCTCCAGGGTCACACCTAATAAGGGGGAGATCTGGTGCGGGTAGAGGTATATACTTTTTAAAGAAGGCTGAAGAGGTCTTTTTAAGTGATAGATTTATGGATTTTTTCCTTTAGTGTATTTAAATTTTGCTACCAGAAATAGGAGGTACTTGTGTAAATTTAGTAATGAAAGTGATAAAAAGGTATTTGGAGTTAGAAAAATCTCAATCCAAGGCAGCAAATATGAAGTAGAATTTCATGCCTTCTGTTGAGAAGGAGATTATCCAACAGATTGGTCCTTCTTCCTTCCAGAAATCTCTGTGTATAGGAGACCACTTTCTCTATCTAAACACAAGGAAAGAGTTTGAGTGTGAAAGGCAAAGCAGTATACAGTCTTGAAAAGTCTTGAACTTTCAGGGTTGCTCTAATGCATAGTTCTGGGGCTCACTATTCACGTATCTTTTATGTGAACATTGTCTCACAGGGTTGGGAAATGGGTAGCAGCTGTATTCTCTCTACATTTTAATTTACTTCTAAACTATTTATTTATGCTGGTAAGATTAAGAAGCCCCTGAGGGCACTGTGTACTCTTTCATAATTTAATGTTAAGTCAGTTTCTCTAAGGAATATTTTAACTTTGACACTTAACCTACTGTCCAAATAAAACAATTTACATTTCTGAACCACTTTTAAATTCAGAAAAAAGGTCTGGGTCATTTATTTGATTTCTTATAAAGCTAGGGGAGGCTCATTAACATAAATTGATTTAAAATTATTTAAAATGATTGACATGTATGGTTGTCTCTAGTGTCTTCCAGATCTTGGGTTAACTACTTTAAATTGAAATTTTTAGTTTTAGTGGGTAGGTTATATAGCTGACATATCTTCGGGTAAAACAAAATTGTTTAAAATACTTTTGTGTTATATATCGGCAGTTTAAGTACCAAGATTTGAGAATGAAGACGTATATCACTTTCTTATCAGGAAGCTAAGGCCTATTCCAAGTCTGGATCTTTCTGCTTGAGTTTCTTTGGGCTCTTTGCTGACATGAACCCGCTCACACACAGAGAAAGCTCTCTAGCAGCATGATAGGTACCCTAAAGTGAGAAGGCACAGTTCCCAGCTCAGAGGCCTGACTTCCCTGTTGTACTTTATTCATATAAATTGAGCATAGTCATATCTGCTATAATTAGTTTTCCATGACCACTGTAACAAATTGCTACAAATTAAAAGGCTTAAAAACAGAAATTTATTATCTTTGTAGTTTTGTAGGTCAGAAATCCAGCAGCAGCTTCGTGGGGATAAAATCAAGCCCCGGTGATACTAGGTGAAAATCTGTTCCTTATCTTTTCCACATTCTAGAGGTTGCTTGCATTGATTGATTTTGGCTTCAGTCCTCCATCTTCAAAGCCAGCAACGTTCTTACCTAGTCTCGGGATTATCTCTCTTTCTCTGACTTCATGCTTCTACTTCCTTCTTCTTGCCCTTTAAGTACTGTTGTGATAACACTGGGCCCAGCTGCATAATGTAAAACAACCTTTCTATTTTAAAGTCCAGCTGATCAGCAACATTAATTTCCTCTGCAACCTTAATTTCTCTTTGCCAAGTAACTTACACAATCATAGATTTTTAGGGATCAGAATGTAGTCATTTTCAATACTTCCAATACACATATAACCACTTTACTTGGTAGTTAAAGGAATCAAATAGAAACTTGACACTACGAAAATGAACACTGTAATGAAACATTATGATTGGTTGCTGGCCATTCATATATTTTTATTGGGAAAGTCTATCAGATCTTTTATTCATTTCAAAAAGTTGCATTTTTTTGTCTTTTTAAAAAATTTATTTTTTTATTTTTTATTTATTTTTAAAGTTTTGACAGTAAGAGTTAGAGAGAGAGAGAGAGAAACAGAAAGAAAGGTCTTCCTTTTCTGTTGGTTCAGCCCTAAATGGCCGCTATGGCCGTCGCACTGCGCCGATCCAAAGCCAGGAGCCAGGTGCTTCCTCCTGGTCTCTCATGCAGGTGCAGAGCCCAAGCATTGGGATATCCTCCACTGCACTCCCGGGCCACAGCAGAGAGCTGGACTGGAAGAGCAGCAACCAGGACAGAATCCGGTGCCCCAACCGGGACTAGAACCCCGGGTGCCGGCGCCACAGACAGAGGATTAGCCAAGTGAGCTGTGGTGCTGGCCCTTTTTAAAAAATTTTATTTAAGTTATAAAAGTTTCTTTTATTTCATTTAGGAAAATAGTGATAATTCTCATCCGATACTCCCTCTTGCCCATGCTCCAAATCTTCCTCCTCCTTTTCCTATTTCTACTCTTAAATTTTACAAAGATCAATTTTCAGTTTCCTTAATGATCATAAGGTTAAACCAACACTATTTAAAGAGTCCAACAGATAGCATGAAGAAAAAAACACTCTTTTTTCATAGAAAAGACAGGGCTATAAACAGTCATGGAATCTCAAAATGTCTATTTCACTCCAACACATTACATTTTATGTACTCTATTAGTTAGCCCAGATCAAGGAAAACATATGATATTTTTGGGACTGGCTTATTTAACTAAGTTAATGGCTTCCAGTTGCACCTCTTTTGTTGCAACAGACAGTATTTCTTTCTCTTTTTTCTTTTTTAAATTTGTTTATTAACTTTGATTTAATGAATATAAATTTCCAAAGTACAGCTTATGGATTACAATGGCTCCCCCCCCCTTAACTTCCCTCCCACCCGCAACCCTCCCCTTTCACTCTCCCTCCCCCCTTCCATTCACATCAAGATTCATTTTCAATTCCCTTTATATACAGAAGATCAGATTAGCATATATTAAGTGAAAATTTCAACAGTTTGCACCCACATAGAAACACAAAGTGAAAAATACTGTTTGAGTACTAGTTATAGCATTAAATCACAATGTACAGCACATTAAGGACAGAGATCCTACATGAGGAGTAAGTGCATAGTGACTCCTGTTGTTGACTTAACAAATTGACACTCTTGTTTATGGCCTCAGTAATCACCCTAGGCTCTTGTCATGAGTTGCCAAGGTTATGGAAGCCTTTGAGTTCATCGACTCTGATCATATTTAGACAAGGTCGTAGTCAAAGTGGAAGTTCTCTCCTCCCTTCAGAGAAAGGTACCTCCTTCTTTGATGACCCGTTCTTTCCACTGGGATCTCACTCGCGGAGATCTTTCATTTAGGTCATTTTTTTTTTTTTGCCAGAGTGTCTTGGCTTTCCATGCCTGAAATACTCTCATGGGCTTTTCAGCCAGATCCGAATGCCTTTAGGGCTGATTCTGAGGCCAGAGTGCTGTTTAGGACATCTGCCATTCTATGAGTCTGTTGTGTATCTCACTTCCCATGTTGGATCGTTCTCTCTGTTTTTTATTCTATTGGTTAGTATTTGCAGACACTAGTCTTGTTTATGTGCTCCCTTTGGCTCTTAGTCCTATCATTATGATCAATTGTGAACAGAAATTGATCACTGGGACTAGTGAGATGGCATGGGTACATGCCACCTTGATGGGATTGAATTGGAATCCCCTGGTATGTTCCTAACTCTACAGTTTGGGGCAAGTCAGCTTGAGCATGCCCCAAATTGTACATCTCTTCCCTCTCTTATTCCCACTCTTATATTCAACAGCGGTTACTTTTCAGTTAAGTTTCAGCACTTAAGAATAACTGTGTATTGATTACAGAATTCAACCAAAAGTATTAAGTAGAACAAACAAAAAAAATACTAAGAGGGATAACCTATTAAGTTGTTCATCAACAGTCAGGACAAGGGCTGATCAAGTCACCATTTCTCCTAGTGTTTATTTCACTTTAACAGTTTTCCTTTTTGGTGCTTGGTTAGTTGTCACCAATCAGGGAGAACATATGATATTTGTCCCTTTGGGATTGGCTTATTTCACTCAGCATAATGTTTGTCAGATTACTCCATTTTGTTGCAAACGATCAGATTTCATTTTTTTTTACTGCTGTATAGTATTCTGTACATATCCCATAATTTCTTTATCAAGTCTACTGTTGATGGGCATTTAGGTTGATTCCAGGTCTTAGCAATTGTGAATTGGGCTGCAATAAACATTAAGGTGCAGATCGATTTTTTGTTTGCCAATTTTTTTAATTTCCTTTGGGTAAATTCCATGCAGTGGGATGGCTGGGTTGAATGTTAGGGTTATATTCAGGTTCCTAAGCCCAATATGCTTAAGGTTTTCATCATGAAAGAATGTAATATTTTAGCAAATGCTTTCTCTGTATCTATTGAGATAACCATATGGTTTTTGATCTTCAGTTTGTTAATGTGATGTATCACATTGATTTTATTGAGAATGTTGAACCATCCATGCATACCAGGCATAAATCCCAGTGGGTCCAGGTGAATGATCTTTCTGATATCTTGTTGGATTTGATTAGCTAATATTTTGTTGAGGATTTTTGCATTTACATTCATCAGGGAAATTGGTCTATAGTTCTTTTTCTGTCTTTTATCTTTTTCTGGTTTAGGAATTAAGATGATACAGGCTTCATAGAAGGAGTTTGGGAAGATTACCTCTCTTTAAATTGTTTTGAATAGCTTGAGAAGAATTGGAATTCAGTTCTTCTTTAAATGTTTGATAGAATTCAGCTGTGAAGCCATCTAGTCCTAGGCTTTTCTTTGTTGGGTGTGTCTTTATTACTACCTCAATATCCATCTTTGTTATTGGTCTATTTAGGTTTTCTGTATCTGCATAACTCCATTTTTTGGTAGATTGTATGCATCCAGAAATCTATTTCTTCTAGGTTTCCCAATTTTTAATATACAGCTCTTTGTGGTAATTCTTGATTTCCCTTTTCATTTCTTGCTTAGTTAATTTGGGTCTTTCCCCTCTTTATTTTGGTTAGGTTGGCCAATGGTATATCAATTTTTTTTAAACAAAGTTCTTCATTTCCCTAATTCTTTGTATATTTTTGCTTTACATTTTTTTATTCTCTAATTTTAGTTATTTCTTTTCTCCTACTAATTTTGGTTCAGTTTGTTGTTATTTTTCTAGGTCTTGAGATGCCTTGGTAGCTCTCAGAGCCAGCTGTCTGTGTGTGCTGCACCAAGGGGCTTCGGTCCCAGAGCCTGTGGTATGTTGGGAGGCTAGGGGTGCCTCACAGTCTTACATAGGTGCCCAGTTACTCTTCAATCCTCCCAGACTGCCTCAAAGTCATTGAGGACCGCAGATTGTTCCTCTGTTAGAATATCTGGATCACACACATACACAATAGCCATTGCCTGAATGTTGTCTTCCCCTACTTTTGCTGATGGTAGATGGCATCCTGTCTCAGCAAGTTGCTATGTGCTTGCACAAAGGGTTCTGAAGCTGCTGCTTTTGCTCAAAATGGTGCATACCCTCTCTCAGGTGCTGGCCAGTGTTGTGGAGAGGATGGAGTGAGAGAAATGTGCTCCTTTTACTTTTTGTCTGTGGGTACCGTACCATCTAGCCCCTAGGACTCCAGGCCAGACCCATGCCATGCTCTCCCTCTGGCTATATCACCATGGTTTGCTGCAGTCTGAGTTCACTTTCATCTCCAAGCTGGTGCCTTCTCCAGCTCTTGGCTGCTGGAGTTGTGTGTTGTATCCATGTTTGTGCCGATCTTCCACACCTTCCACACAGGTCACAGTGTTCTTCTTCCTTCCATAGAATTTCCACTGCAGTTTTTTCTCTAAATCTCTCCTGAGAATGCACTTCCTATACTTTTTAAAAAATTTATCCCTAGCCTAGCACAGTACATCATTCCCTAACCCACCATGTTGGAATCCAATATTTGTGTTCTATGTGTACTGCATTGTATGTGTTTGTATTTGTATTGTGCAGTTTAGCTACACTGGAACTATTTTTTCCAGGATTCCCTTTTCTGCTGCATAGTTTTGGGTAGTACAGAGGATTTGGGATACATACATAAGCAATAGACATCTCTTTATTTGTGGGATGTTGTAGCAAAGTATATGTCACTATTGCATGCCATGCACATTCTTTATTTATTGGCACCGTGGTAGCATGAAGGTAGCATCTGGGTATGTAGCTACTTTTGTCTGACCAAACTTTTTATACTCCACAGAATGCAGGGCCAGGTGCCTAGTTGTCTTATTGATAAGTTTGTTTCTCCACAGAAAAGATTCTGTGCACCCCTAACTTTCAGAACCGCTGAATGTAATCTTGCAAACAGATCGTTTTTTCAGAAGGGTAATAAAAATAAAATGTGGTCACTAGAGTGAGTCCTAATTCAATAAAATGAATTTCCTTCTAAATGGGGAAGTTTGGAGAATAACACAAACATGCACACAGAGAGAATGTGATGTGGAAGTTAAGGAAGGCATTGGAGTGATGTCACAGAAGCCCAGGAATGCCATGTGTGACCAGCAAATCTTTGGAAGTAAAGTTAGAAGCTTGCAAAAGATTCTTCCTTACAGGAATCAGCCTAAATGCCTCTTTGATCTATAATCCCAAACTCTAGAGCTGTTCTATGCCACCAAGTTTTTAGTACTTTGTTTTGGCAACCCTCACAAACTAATAAATATCCCGTCATAGAAATTGGAAGCTTGAAGGTGGTGAAAGAATGTCGTGGGTTCCCATCTTCTCTGGCTTTGTAGAACATTGCCTAACCCATTGTGCCACTGCCTCAGAAAGTCTCTTTTTTCCCTTGATCATAATAAGAGGTAGTAGTCAAGATTATTTTTATTCATTTTTTCTGATAGAGATTCAGTTGGTTTAATATCATTTATTAAAATCATCTTTCTTCATTGAATTGCCTTGGTATCTTGTTGAACATCAACAGACCGTATATAGGTGGGTTTATGGCTGGACTCTATTCTGTTCTAGGATTTGCTTGTCTTTATTCCAATATTATATTATAATGAGTACCCTAGCTTTATAATAAATTTTGAATTTAGGGAGTGTAACTCCTCCAACTCTGTTTTTTATAAACTGATATGACTATAATAGATTCTTTTGAATTTATACATAAATCTAAAAATGGTCTGATAATTAAAAAATGATATGCCTGAGGATATTGATTAGGATTTAATTGACTATGGAGATGAACTTAAGGAAGTATGATATCTTAATATTGTTGAGCCTTCCAATGTATAATCATGGCATATGTTTCCATTTATTTAGGTATTCTTTAAATTTTCTCAAGAAATGTTTTATAGTTTTCAGTGTAGATGTCTCACACATCTTTCATTACATTAATTCTTAGGTATTTTCAAACGGTTATAAATTATATTTTAAAATACTTTTTTTTAACTTTTATTTAATGAATATAAATTTCCAAAGTACGACCTATGGATTACAATGGCTCCCCCCCATACCGTCCATCCCACCCACAACCCTCCCCCCTCCCACTCCCTCTCCCCTTCCATTCACATCAAGATTCATTTTCAATTATCTTAATATACAAAGATCAGCTTAGTATACATTAAGTAAGGATTTCAACAGTTTGCTCCCACACAGAGACATAAAGTGAAAAATAATAGATGATTTTTTTTTCATTTTTTTTAACTTTTATTTAATGAATATAAATTTCCAAAGTACGATTTATGGATTACAATGGCTTCCCCCACATAACGTCCCTCCCACCCACAACCCTCCCCTTTCCCACTCCCTCTCCCCTTCCATTCACATCAAGATTCATTTTCGATTATCTTAATATACAGAAGATCAGCTTAGTATACATTAAGTAAGGATTTCAACAGTTTGCTCCCACACAGAAACGTAAAGTGAAAAATAATAGATGATTTTTTTAAATGATGATGAAATCAGATCAGACCTATTGTCATGTTTAATCCCAGTGAGAGTCAAGTTGGGAATTGATAATTTCTTTTTTTTTTTTTTACAGAAGATCAGTTTAGTATGCATTAAGTAAAGATTTCAACAGTTTGCACCCCCATAGAAACACAAAGTGAAATATATTGTTTGAGTACTCGTTATAGCATTAAATCTCAATGCACAGCACATTAAGGACAGAGATCCTACATGAGGAGTAAGTGCACAGTGACTCCTCTTGTTGACTTTACCAATTGACACTCCTGTCTATGGCATCAGTAATTTCCTCATGCTCCAGTCATGAGTTTCCAAGGCTATGGAAGCCCTCTGAGTTCTCCGACTCTTATCTTGTTTAGACAAGGTCATAGTCAAAGTGGAGGTTCTCTCCTCCCTTCAGAGAAAGGTACCTCCTTCTTTGAAGACCTGTTCTTTCCACTGGGATCTCACTCACAGAGATCTTTTTGCCAGAGTGTCTTGGCTTTCCATGCCTGAAATACTCTTATGGGCTTTTCAGCCAGATCCGAATGCCTTTAGGGCTGATTCTGAGGCCAGAGTGCTGTTTAGGATATCCGCAATTCTATGAGTCTGCTGAGTATCTCGCTTCCCATGTTGGATCACTCTCCCCTTTATTCTATCGGTTAGTGTTAGCAGGTACTAGACTTGTTTATGTGCTCCCTTTGACTCTTAGTCCTTTCATTATGATCAATTGTGAACTGAAATTGATCACTTGGACTGGTGAGATGGCATTGGTACATGCCACCTTAATGGGATTGAATTGGAATCCCCTGGTATGTTTCTAACTCTACCATTTGGGGCAAGTCGGCTTGAGCATGTCCCAAATTATACATCTCTTCCCCCTCTTATTCCTACTCTTATGTTTAACAGGAATCACATTTCAGTTAATTTTCAACACTTAAGAATAACTGTGTATTAATTACAGAATTAAACCAGTCATATTAAGTAGAACAGACAAAAAAACTACTAAGAGGGATAATGTATTAAGTTGTTCATTAACAGTCAGGACTATGCTGATCAAGTCACCATTTCTCATAGTGTCCATTTCACTTCAGGAGGTTTCCTTTTCGGTGTTCAGTCAGTTGTCACCGATCAGGGAGAACATATGGTATTTGTCCCTTTGGGACTGGCTTACTTCACTCAGCATGAAGTGTTCCAGATTCCTCCATTTTGTTGCAAATGACTGGATTTCGTTGTTTCTTACTGCGGTATAGTATTCTAAAGAGTACATATCCCATAATTTCTTTATCCAGTCTACCGTTGATGGGCATTTGGGTTGGTTCTAGGTCTTAGCTATTGTGAATTGAGCTGCAATAAACATTAGGGTGCAGACCGCTTTTTTGTTTGCCAATTTAAATTCCTTTGGGTAAATTCCAAGGAGTGGGATGGCTGGGTGAAACGGTAGGGTTATCTTCAGGTTTCTGAGGAATCTCCAGACTGACTTCCATAGTGGCTTTACCAGTTTGCATTCCCACCAACAGTGGGTTAGTGTCCCTTTTTCCCCACATCCTCGCCAGCATCTGTTGTTGGTAGATTTCTGCATGTGAGCCATTCTAACCGGGGTGAGGTGAAACCTCATTGTGCTTTTGATTTGCATTTCCCTGATTGCTAATGACCTTGAACATTTTTTCATGTGCCTGTTGGCCATTTGGATTTCCTCTTTTGAAAAATGTCTATTGAGGTCCTTGGCCCATCTCTTAGGTGGGTTGTTGGTTTTGTTTTTGTGGAGTTTCTTGATCTCTTTGTAGATTCTGGTTATTAACCCTTTATCTGTTGCATAGTTTGCAAATATTTTTTCCCATTCTGTTGGTTGTCTCTTCACTCTCCTGACTGTTTCTTTTGCAGTACAGAAACTTCTCAATTTGATGCAATCCCAATAGTTGATTTTGGCTTTGACTGCCTGTGCCTCCCGGGTCTTTTCCAGAAATTCTTTGCCTGTGCCAATATCTTGAAGGGTTTCTCCAATGTTCTCTAGTAACTTGATGGTGTCAGGTCGTAGATTTAGGTCTTTAATCCATGTTGAGTGGATTTTTGTGTAAGGTGTAAGGTAGGGGTCTTGCTTCATGCTTCTGCACGTGGAAATCCAATTTTCCCAGCACCATTTATTGAATAGACTGTCCTTGCTCCAGGAATTAGTTTTAGATCCTTGATCAAATATAAGTTGGCTGTAGATGTTTGGGTTGATTTCTGGTGTTTCAATTCTGTTCCATTGGTCTATCCATCTGTTTCTGTACCAGTACCATGCTGTTTTGATTACAACTGCCCTGTAGTATGTCCTGAAATCTGGTATTGTGATGCCTCCGGCTTTGTTTTTGTTGTACAAGATTGCTTTAGCTATTCGAGGTCTCTTGTGCCTCCATATGAATTTCAGCATCATTTTTTCTAGATCTGCGAAGAATGTCTTTGGTATCTTGATTGGGATTGCATTGAATCTATAAATTGCTTTTGGGAGAATGGACATTTTGATGATATTGATACTTCCAATCCATGAGGATGGAAGATTTTTCCATTTCTTGGTGTCCTCTTCTATTTCTTTCTTTAAGGTTTTGTAATTTTCATCGTAGAGATCCTTAACATCCTTGGTTAAATTTATTCCAAGGTATTTGATTGTTTTTGTAGCTATTGTGAATGGGATTGATGTTAGAAGTTGTTCCTCAGCCATGGCATTGTCTGTGTATACAAAGGCTGTTGATTTTTGTGCATTGATTTTATACCCTGCTACTTTGCCAAACTCTTCTATGAGTTCCAATAGTCTCTTAGTAGAGTTCTTTGGGTCCCCTAAATAAAGAATCATGTCATCTGCAAAGAGGGATAGTTTGAGTTCTTCCTTCCCAATTTGTATCCCTTTAATTTCTTTTTCTTGCCTAATAGCTCTGGCTAGAACCTCCAGAACTATATTGAATAGCAGTGGTGAGAGTGGGCATCCCTGTCTGGTTCCAGATCTCAGTGGAAATGCTTCCAACTTTTCCCCATTCAATAGGATGTTGGCCGTGGGTTTTTCATAGATTGCTTTGATTGTATTGAGGAATGTTCCTTCCAAACCCAGTTTGCTTAGAGTTTTCATCATGAACGGGTGTTGTATTTTATCAAATGCTTTCTCAGCATCTATTGAGATAATCATATGGTTTTTCTTCTGCAGTCTGTTAATGTGGTGTATCACATTGATTGTTTTGCACACATTGAACCATCCCTGCATACCAGGGATAAATCCCACTTGGTCTGGGTGGATGATCTTTCTGATGTGTTGTTGCATTCTATTGGCGAGAATTTTATTGATGATTTTTGCATCTATGTTCATCAGGGATATTGGTCTGTAATTCTCTTTCAGTGCTGCATCTTTTTCCGGCTTAGGAATTAAGGTGATGCTGGCTTCATAGAAAGAATTTGGGAGGATTCCCTCTTCTTTGATTGTTCTGAATAGTTTGAGAAGAATTGGAGTTAGTTCTTCTTTAAATGTCTGGTAGAGTTCAGCAGTGAATCCATCTGGTACTGGGCTTTTCTTTGTTGGGAGGGCCTTTATTACTGTTTCAATTTCTGTCTCAGTTATGGGTCTGTTTAGGTTTTCGATGTCTTCCTGGTTCAATTTAGGTAGGTTGCATGTGTCCAGGAATCCATCCATTTCTGATAGGTTTCCCTGTTTGCTGGAATACATGTCCTTGTAGTAATTTCTGATGATTCTTTTTATTTCTGTGGTGTCTGTTGTTACATTTCCTTTTTCATCTCTGATTTTATTGATTTGGGTCTTTTCTCTTCTTTTTTTAGTTAGTTGGGCCAATGGGGTGTCAATTTTGTTTATTTTTTTTTTTTTCAAAAAACCAGCTCTTCGTTTGGCTGATTTTTTGTAATGTTTTTCTTGATTCAATCCTGTTGATTTCTTCTCTGATTTTAATTATTTCTCTTCTCCTACTAGATTTGGGTCTGGTTTGCTGTAGGTTTTCTAGATCCTTGAGGTGAATTGAAAGCTCATCTATTTGGTGCCTTTCCAATTTCTTGATGCAGGCACCTATTGATATAAACTTTCCTCTTAACACTGCTTTTGCTGCGTCCCATAAGTTTTGGTATGTTGTGCTGTTATCCTCATTTACTTCCAGAAAATTTTTGATTTCTCTTTTGATTTCTTCTATGACCCATTGTTCATTCAGGAGCATGTTGCTCAATCTCCGTGTGTTTTCGTATGCTCTAGGGATTCCTGAGTTGCTAATTTCCAACTTCATTCCTTTATGGTCTGAGAAGCTGCATGGTATGATTCTAATTCTTTTGAATTTGCTGAGACTTGCTTTATGGCCTAGTATGTGGTCAATCCTAGAGAAGGTTCCATGTACTGCTGAGAAGAATGTAAAATCTTTAGCTGTAGCATTGAAAGTTCTGTATATATCTGTTAGATCCATTTGGGCTATAGTGTCGTTTAAATCTACTGTATCCTTGTTGATCTTCTGTCCTGTTGATCTGTCTATTTCTGAGAGTGGAGTATTGAAGTCCCCCAGTACTATTGTATTGGGGTCTAAGTCTCCCTTTAAGTCCATTAATAAATCTTTTAGATAAACTGGTGCCCTGTAGTTAGGTGCATATACATTGATAATTGTTATATCTTCTTGTTGTATTGATCCCTTAATCATGATATAGTGTCCCTCTTTGTCTCTCTTAACAGTTTTTGTGGTAAAGTTTATGTTGTCCGATATTAAGATGGCTACACCCGCTCTTTTTTCATTTCTGTTGGCATGGTATATCTTTTTCCAGCCTTTCACTTTCAGTCTGTATGGATCTTTGTTGGAAAGATGTGTTTCTTGTAAGCAGCAAATAGATGGGTTTTGTTCCTTAACCCAATCAGCCAATCGGTGTCTTTTAACTGGACAGTTCAGGCCATTCACATTCAATGTGACTAATGATAAGTGGTAACTTTGCCCTGCCATTTGCCAAAGATAAGTTCTAATATATGCTTTGAATTCCCTGTGATCTTTTGCTGTGAGCTTTCCTTCCTTTACCTTCTTTCATATTGATGACCGTGTTTCTGTGTTTCTGTGTGCAACACATCTTTGAGCATCTGTTGCAGGGCTGGACGAGTGGCAACAAATTCTTTCAATTTCTGTTTGCTATGAAAAGTCTTTATTTCACCTTCATTCACAAATGATAGCTTTGCAGGATATAATATTCTGGGCTGGCAGTTGTTCTCTCTTAGTACCTGGGCTATATCTCACCATTCCCTCCTAGCTTGTAGTGTTTCTGATGAGAAGTCAGCTGTGAGTCTGTTTGGAAATCCTCTGAGAGTAATCTGACATTTCTCTCTTGCACATTTTAGAATCTTTTCTTTATGTTTCACTCTGGAGAGTTTAATTACAACGTGTCGTGGTGAGGATCTCTTTTGGTCGTGTTTATTAGGGGTTCTGTGAGCTTCCTGTACTAGGATTTCTCTGTCCTTCTCCAAACCTGGGAAATTTTCTGCTAATATCTCACTAAAAAGGCCTTCTAATCCTTTCTCCCTCTCCATGCCTTCAGGAACTCCTAGAACCCGAATGTTGGGTTTTTTAATAGTATCCTGAAGATTCCCGACAATATGTTTTAGATTTCTAATTTCCTCGACTTTTCTTTGGTCTGACTGTATCCTTTCCTGTTCTCTGTCTTCTAAGTCCGATATTCTCTCTTCTGCTTCACCCATTCTGTTTGTAAGGCTCTCTATTGTGTTTTTCATTTGATCTATTGAATTCTTCACTTCAGTCACTATCACAGTTTCCTGTTCTACTAGTTGTTTCGTTTCATTTTGATTCCTCTTTAATATTTCATTTTCACGAGAGAGATTTTCTATCTTGTCCATTAAGGATTTCTGTAGTTTAAGAATTTGTTTTTGAGAACTTCTTAATGTTCTTATCAATTTTTTGAGATCTGCTTCTTGGATTTCTTCTATGTCATCATCTTCATAATCTTGAATTGGGATGTCTTTTTCATTTGAGGGCGTCATGGTGACTTCCTTGTTTTTATTACCTCGGTTTTTGCGTTTTTTATTTGGCATATTGGAGATATTTGGTTTCTTCACTGTGGTGCTTTTTCTTGTTATCCTATGACTCTAGATTAAGTGGACTATCTGTTTTTGATGGAGCCTTAGGGCTTGAGATGGGTGTGGCCTGAGAGCTCTGTTTGGTGTGCCAAAGGTGACACTCCCAGGTTAGGTGTGGTAAATCTCTCTCTCTCTTTCTTTTTTTGATTCAAAAAGGAAGTAATTCCACACAGCTGAATGAAGTTGGAGGTAGTTAGCAGGCAAATGATATACCCACAGGAGCCAGAGATCAGAAGCTCTTTCCCAAGGACCACACAGGGAATCTGTTCGGCCCTCAGAATGGGCTCAAATTCTCCTTCAGTCTCCCACTGGATTGCCAAAGTTATGGAATTGTTGCGTCTCTGGAGAGTGCTCACGTGAATTCCGTGAGTTCTCTCCCCCACCGTCTCTTTTTTCACAGTCTCAGTTCAGTAGCACCACAAATTTACTAGGTCCTAATCTCCTGTTAAATCGCCCCGCCCATAGTCAGGTTTTTCTGCTAGGCTCAGGGCCGGTGCAGACCTGAGGTCGCTCTGCTTATGACGTATGTCCAAGATGGCGCCTGCTCTTTGTCTTGCTCGCCCTTGAGAGGTGAGGGGAGAGAGAGAAACCCGTGTCCGTACCAGTCACCTTTTTTTTTTTCTCTCTCTCTCTTCCAGTTAGCCTGTTGAACTCCCCCCCCGGGGGTCGTTCCCTCTAGTCTCCTCTCTCCACTTACCTGCCGGTATCTCGGGCTATTGAGGTTCGGCTCACCTCGTGTTCCAGTGCTGGTGTGTTGAGTCTGCCGCTGGTGTCCCGAACTGTGGGCTCCCACGCTCTCCACGCAGGTCCGCTGTGAATCACGCGTTCCCGAAGAGTTTCTTCTGTTGTTTCCTCCCCTACTCTTCCTTGAACCTGCAGTATCTCCACTTTTATTAAACTATCTCTCCCCGGACTATCAGTGTGCTCCCTTCCTATTCCACCATCTTGCCTCCGACCTGAAAATACTATTTTCCAATTATTGCTGGTACTACATATAAACAGTCTACTTTTATCTGCTGACCTTATTTCCTACATTCTTGCTAAATTTACTTTTTGTTTTAATATTTTTAAAAATTCTTAATCCAAAATGCTAATGTTTCCAAATGCTTGCAATGGTGTGGAACAGCAAGAACACTCATTCATTGCTGGTAGGAAGGCAAAATGGTACAGCTGCTTTCACAGGAAGACAGTTTAGCAGTTCTTTACAAAGTTAGCTTAAGTTTACCAGGTTTAACATATGATCTAACAATTATCCTTTTAAGTGTTTACTCTTAAAATGGCACCTGAATATTTATAGTAGCCTTACTCCTAGTTGCCCAAAATGTAATGCAACCAAGACATCCTTCAATAGATGAATGGATGAACAACCTATTGTTAATCTGTACAGAATGTTACTTGAAAAGGAATGAACTATCAAGCCATGAAAAGAAATGGTAACAATTTAAATGCATATTTCTAAGAGAAGGAAGTCAATCTGAAATATCTATATACTATATGTTTCTGATTATATGACATTCTAGAAAAAGCAAAGCTGTGGAGACAGTAAAAAGATCAGTGGTTGCCAGGAGTGTAAAAGGGAGAGATAAATAAGTGGAGAACAAGAGATTTTTTCGGGAGGTGAAATGTTCTAGTGGATACATGATATTATGCCTTTGTTAAAACCCATAGATCCGTATAACTCAAAGGATGAACTCCAATCTTCAGTTAATAATATATCAAAATTGGTTGAATTGTAACAAATAGACCAGATAAATGCAGTATGTTAATAATAGGGGAAACTGTGTGTGTGGAAGGGCAAAGTGGTTTATGTGGACTTTCTACATTTGTTGCTTAAATTTTTCTAGAAATATAAAACTGCTAAGAAAAATGAAATGATAAAAAAACAGAATACTTGGTATTTTTGAGTCTTTGAATATAATCATGCCATTTTTGAATTAATACTGTTATGTCTTCCTTTTTAATACACATTTCTGCTTTTCTCTTGCACTCA
>NC_091436.1:93773493-93939352 GCF_964237555.1 Oryctolagus cuniculus
AGAACAATGACCCTTGGAGGGCTGTCAAAAGTGGCTACAATAAAAGATAAATTCAGGCTTTTCCACATAACATTTTTTGCTTTTCAACCACAAGAGAAAGAATTCTAGATCTTGAGTTACCCTTTATGGTCTATAGCATTCACATCACTCTCATCTGTGTAATCTGTAATGGGCTTTCAAAAAGGTAACCCGGTATTAACACAAATATTTACACAAAAAAGTTAAGTTTCTTTAAAATATAAAATATTCAATGAGCCAGATTACAGGAATGCTTTATGTATAGTTGTTTTATTTTCATGCAAAATAAAGGCACACTTAATAACACCCTTTCCATTTTGACTTACAGGATTTAAATTCAACCCCTTATAACAATTACTTAATATCTAACGTTACATTCATAATCGGAATGCACAAAGTGCAGCTACAAATGCAGCAAACCTCAAAACAAGGTGCCACAAAGCTGCTTCTACATCAAAGGACAGACAAGCGTCTGATAGAGTAATATTTTTGAACATACTTTTACAGACATACAGCTAACCTAAGAAAGACAGACAGATTTAGGAAAGCAGCTACATCTGCAGAGGAAGGAAACAGCATGTTACAGACAGTCAATTATACATAGAACATTTGACAAACACCACAGAAAACAAACTTTGGCATCATTTACCAAGGTACAAAACCTTGCACAAGTCTTTTGGTAAGTGAAGTGCATAAGGAATGTTCTGGGGCCCAAGCAGACTGTTAACTCAAAAATTAAGGATTTGAAAATATACGCACAGTCTAATAGTTACATAAATAAAAAAATTAAAAATAAGAAACTTGGAATTACATTTCCATTTTAGTAATAAGGATATAATCCTAATTCATATGCTGAAACTGTGCTTTTAAAAGAAAAAGGTCTATTAGACAAACGAATAAATATTTCAGACATTATGACATGAGCTGCTCCCATTTCACTTCATGAAAAGCTGAATAAATGACCATGATTTTCAGCTGAAAGGATCACCCATTCTAACAATTTTCTGCCCTGGTCAGGTATTAATCAGATACTACCTATCATACAATACCCTGCCTATGTCAGCTGCTGAGACAGGAGCTAAAAAGCAGAAGAAAATCGATTCTGGGGCAAGATGGCGGAATAGGAAGGGAGCACACTGATAGTCCGGGGAGAGATAGTTTAATAAAAGTGGAGATACTGCAGGTTCAAGGAAGAGTAGGGAGGAAACAGCAGAAGAAACTCTTCCGGAATGCGTGATTCACAGCGGACCTGCGTGGAGAGCATGGGAGCCCACAGTTCGGGACACCAGCAGCAGACTCAACACACCAGTGCTGGAACGCGAGTGAAACATAAAGAAAAGATCCTAAAATGTGCAAGAGAGAAATGTCAGATTACTCTCAGAGGATCTCCAAACAGACTCACAGCTGACTTCTCATCAGCAACACTACAAGCTAGGAGGGAATGGCGAGATATAGCCCAGGTACTAAGAGAGAAAAACTGCCAGCCCAGAATATTATATCCTGCAAAGCTATCATTTGTGAATGAAGGTGAAATAAAGACTTTTCATAGCAAACAGAAATTGAAAGAATTTGTCGCCACTCGTCCAGCCCTGCAACAGATGCTCAAAGATGTGTTACAAACAGAAACACAGAAACACGGTCATCAATAAGAAAGAAGGTAAAGGAAGGAAACCAAGGAAGGAAACCTCACAGCAAAAGATCACAGGGAATTCAAAGCATATATTAGAACTTATCTTTGGCAAATGGCAGGGCAAAGTTACCACTTATCATTAGTCACATTGAACGTGAATGGCCTGAACTGTCCAGTTAAAAGACACCGATTGGCTGATTGGGTTAAGGAACAAAACCCATCTATTTGCTGCTTACAAGAAACACATCTTTCCAACAAAGATCCATACAGACTGAAAGTGAAAGGCTGGAAAAAGATATACCATGCCAACAGAAATGAAAAAAGAGCGGGCGTAGCCATCTTAATATCGGACAACATAAACTTTACCACAAAAACTGTTAAGAGAGACAAAGAGGGACACTATATAATGATTAAGGGATCAATACAACAAGAAGATATAACAATTATCAATGTATATGCACCTAACTACAGGGCACCAGTTTATCTAAAAGATTTATTAATGGACTTAAAGGGAGACTTAGACCCCAATACAATAGTACTGGGGGACTTCAATACTCCACTCTCAGAAATAGACAGATCAACAGGACAGAAGATCAACAAGGATACAGTAGATTTAAACGACACTATAGCCCAAATGGATCTAACAGATATATACAGAACTTTCAATGCTACAGCTAAAGATTTTACATTCTTCTCAGCAGTACATGGAACCTTCTCTAGGATTGACCACATACTAGGCCATAAAGCAAGTCTCAGCAAATTCAAAAGAATTAGAATCATACCATGCAGCTTCTCAGACCATAAAGGAATGAAGTTGGAAATTAGCAACTCAGGAATCCCTAGAGCATACGAAAACACACGGAGATTGAGCAACATGCTCCTGAATGAACAATGGGTCATAGAAGAAATCAAAAGAGAAATCAAAAATTTTCTGGAAGTAAATGAGGATAACAGCACAACATACCAAAACTTATGGGACGCAGCAAAAGCAGTGTTAAGAGGAAAGTTTATATCAATAGGTGCCTGCATCAAGAAATTGGAAAGGCACCAAATAGATGAGCTTTCAATTCACCTCAAGGATCTAGAAAACCTACAGCAAACCAGACCCAAATCTAGTAGGAGAAGAGAAATAATTAAAATCAGAGAAGAAATCAACAGGATTGAATCAAGAAAAACATTACAAAAAATCAGCCAAACGAAGAGCTGGTTTTTTGAAAAAAAAAAATAAACAAAATTGACACCCCATTGGCCCAACTAACTAAAAAAAGAAGAGAAAAGACCCAAATCAATAAAATCAGAGATGAAAAAGGAAATGTAACAACAGATACCACAGAAATAAAAAGAATCATCAGAAATTACTACAAGGACCTGTATTCCAGCAAACAGGGAAACCTATCAGAAATGGATAGATTCCTGGACACATGCAATCTACCTAAATTGAACCAGGAAGACATAGAGAACCTAAACAGACCCATAACTGAGACAGAAATTGAAACAGTAATAAAGGCCCTCCCAACAAAGAAAAGCCCAGTACCAGATGGATTCACTGCTGAACTCTACCAGACATTTAAAGAAGAACTAACTCCAATTCTTCTCAAACTATTCAGAACAATCAAAGAAGAGGGAATCCTCCCAAATTCTTTCTATGAAGCCAGCATCACCTTAATTCCTAAGCCGGAAAAAGATGCAGCACTGAAAGAGAATTACAGACCAATATCCCTGATGAACATAGATGCAAAAATCATCAATAAAATTCTCGCCAATAGAATGCAACAACACATCAGAAAGATCATAGCCCTGACTGTTAATGAACAACTAAATACATTATCCCTCTTAGTAGTTTTTTTTATCTGTTCTACTTAATATGACTGGTTTAATTCTGTAATTGATGCACAGTTATTCTTAAGTGTTGAAAATTAACTGAAATGTGATCCCTGTTGAACATGGTGGTGGGAATGGGAGAGGGAAGAGATGTATAATTTGGGACATGCTCAGGCTGACTTGCCCCAAGTGGTGGAGTTGGAAACATACCAGGGGATTCCAATTCAATCCCATCGAGGTGGCATGTACCAATGCCATCTCACTGTTCCAAGTGATCAGTTTCAGTTCACAGTTGGTCATGGTGAAGGGACTGGGAGTCAAAGGGAGCACATAGACAAGTCTAGTACCTGCTAACGCTAACTGATGGAGTAAATAAAGGAGAGAGTGATCCAACATGGGAAGTGAGATGCTCGGCAGACTCGTAGAATGGCAGATGTCCTAAATAGCACTCTGGCCTCAGAATCAGCCCTAAAGGCATTCGGAGCTGGCTGAAAAGCTCATGAGAGTATTTCAGTCATGGAAAGCCAAGACACTCTGGCAAAAGATCTCTGCGAGTGAGATCCCAGTGGAAAGAACAGGTCTTCAAAGAAGGAGGTACCTTTCTCTGAAGGGAGGAGAGAACCTCCACTTTGACTATGACCTTGTCTAAACAAGATAAGAGTCGGAGAACTCAGAGGGCTTCCATAGCCTTGGAAACTCATGATTGGAGCATAGGAAGATTACTGATGCCATAGACAGGAGTGTCAATTGGTAAAGTCAACAACAGGAGTCACTGTGCACTTACTCCTCATGTAGGATCTCTGTCCTTAATGTGCTGTGCATTGAGATTTAATGCTATAATGAGTACTCAAACAATATATTTCACTTTGTGTTTCTATGGGGGTGCAAACTGTTGAAATCTTTACTTAATGCATACTAAACTGATCCTCTGTAAAAAAAAAAAAAAGAAATTATCAATTCCCAACTTGACTCTCACTGGGATTAAACATGACAATAGGTCTGATCTGATTTCATCATCATTTAAAAAAATCATCTATTATTTTTCACGTTATGTTTCTGTGTGGGAGCAAACTGTTGAAATCCATACTTAATGTATACTAAGCTGATCTTCTGTATATTAAGATAATCGAAAATGAATCTTGATGTGAATGGAAGGGGAGAGGGAGTGGGAAAGGGGACGGTTGTGGGTGGGAGGGACGTTATGTGGGGGAAGCCATTGTAATCCATAAGTCGTACTTTGGAAATTTATATGCATTAAATAAAAGTTAAAAAAAAAAGAAATCATCCTCCTTCATTAGCACAAAAAAAGAAAAAAAAAAAAGAAAGATCATCCACCCAGACCAAGTGGGATTTATCCCTGGTATGCAGGGATGGTTTAATGTGCGCAAGACAAACAATGTGATACACCACATTAACAGACTGCAGAAGAAAAACCATATTATTATCTCAATAGATGCTGAGAAAGCATTTGATAAAATACAACACCCGTTCATGATGAAAACTCTAAACAAACTGGGTTTGGAAGGAACATTCCTCAATACAATCAAAGCAATCTATGAAAAACCCACAGCCAACATCCTATTGAATGGGTAAAAGTTGGAAGCATTTCCACTGAGATCTGGTACCAGACAGGGATGTCCACTCTCACCACTGCTATTCAATATAGTTCTGGAGGTTCTAGCCAGAGCTATTAGGCAAGAAAAAGAAATTAAAGGGATACAAATTGGGAAGGAAGAACTCAAATTATCCCTCTTTGCAGATGACATGATTCTTTATTTAAGGGACCCAAAGAACTCTACTAAGAAACTATTGGAACTCATAGAAGAGTTTGGCAAAGTAGCAGGGTATAAAATCAATGCACAAAATTCAACAGCCTTTGTATACACAGACAATGCCATGGCTGAGGAACAACTTCTAACATCAATCCCATTCACAATAGCTACAAAAACAATCAAATACCTTGGAATAAATTTAACCAAGGACGTTAAAGATCTCTACGATGAAAATTACAAAACCTTAAAGAAAGAAATAGAAGAGGACACCAAGAAATGGAAAAATCTTCCATGCTCATGGATTGGAAGAATCAATATCATCAAAATGTCCATTCTCCCAAAAGCAATTTATAGATTCAATGCAATCCCAATCAAGATACCAAAGACATTCTTCTCTGATGTAGAAAAAAATGATGCTGAAATTCATATGGAGGCACAAGAGACCTCGAATAGCTAAAGCAATCTTGTACAACAAAAACAAAGCCGGAGGCATCACAATACCAGATTTCAGGACATACTACAGGGCAGTTGTAATCAAAACAGCATGGTACTGGTACAGAAACAGATGGATAGACCAATGGAACAGAATTGAAACACCAGAAATCAACCCAAACATCTACAGCCAACTTATATTTGATCAAGGATCTAAAACTAATTCCTGGAGCAAGGACAGTCTATTCAATAAATGGTGCTGGGAAAATTGGATTTCCACGTGCAGAAGCATGAAGCAAGACCCCTACCTTACACCTTACACAAAAATCCACTCAACATGGATTAAAGACCTAAATCTACGACCTGACACCATCAAGTTACTAGAGAACATTGGAGAAACCCTTCAAGATATTGGCACAGGCAAAGAATTTCTGGAAAAGACCCGGGAGGCACAGGCAGTCAAAGCCAAAATCAACTATTGGGATTGCATCAAATTGAGAAGTTTCTGTACTGCAAAAGAAACAGTCAGGAGAGTGAAGAGACAACCAACAGAATGGGAAAAAATATTTGCAAACTATGCAACAGATAAAGGGTTAATAACCAGAATCTACAAAGAGATCAAGAAACTCCACAAAAACAAAACCAACAACCCACCTAAGAGATGGGCCAAGGACCTCAATAGACATTTTTCAAAAGAGGAAATCCAAATGGCCAACAGACACATGAAAAAATGTTCAAGGTCATTAGCAATCAGGGAAATGCAAATCAAAAGCACAATGAGGTTTCACCTCACCCCGGTTAGAATGGCTCACATGCAGAAATCTACCAACAACAGATGCTGGCGAGGATGTGGGGAAAAAGGGACACTAACCCACTGTTGGTGGGAATGCAAACTGGTCAAGCCACTATGGAAGTCAGTCTGGAGATTCCTCAGAAACCTGAAGGTAATCCTACCGTTCGACCCAGCCATCCCACTCCTTGGAATTTACCCAAAGGAGTTTAAATTGGCAAACAAAAAAGCGGTCTGCACCCTAATGTTTATTGCAGCTCAATTCACAATAGCTAAGACCTAGAACCAACCTAAATGCCCATCAACGGTAGAGTGGATAAAGAAATTATGGGACATGTACTCTTTAGAATACTATACCGCAGTAAGAAACAACGAAATCCAGTCATTTGCAACAAGATGGAGGAATCTGGAACACATCATGCTGAGTGAAATAAGCCAGTCCCAGAGGGACAAATACCATATGTTCTCCCTGATCGGTGACAACTGACTGAACACCGAAAAGGAAACCTGTTGAAGTGAAATGGACACTATGGGAAACGGTGACTTGATCAGCATAGCCCTGAGTGTTAATGGACAACTTAATACATTATCCCTCTTAGTAGTTTTTTTGTCTGTTCTACTTAATATGACTGGTTTAATTCTGTAATTAATACACAGTTATTCTTAAGTGTTGGAAATTAACTGAAATGTGACCCATGTTAAACATAAGAGTGGGAATAAGAGAGGGAAGAGATGTATAATTTGGGACATGCTCAAGCCGACTTGCCCCAAATGGTAGAGTTAGAAACATACCAGGGGATTCCAATTCAATCCCATCAAGGTGGCATGTACCAATGCCATCTCACTATTCCAAGTGATCAATTTCAGTTCACAATTGATCATAATGAAAGGACTAAGAGTCAAAGGGAGCACATAAACAAGTCTAGTACCTGCTAACACTAACCGATAGAATAAATAAAGGGGAGAGTGATCCAACATGGGAGGTGAGATACTCAGCAGACTCATAGAATAGCAGATGTCCTAAATAGCACTCTGGCCTCAGAATCAGCCCTAAAGGCATTCGGATCTGGCTGAAAAGCCCATGAGAGTATTTCAGGCATATAAAGCCAAGACACTCTGGCAAAAGATCTCTGTGAGTGAGATCCCAGTGGAAAGAACAGGTCTTCAAAGAAGGAGGTGCCTTTCTCTGAAGGGAGGAGAGAATCTCCACTTTTAGTATGATCTTGTCTAAACAAGATAAGAGTCAGAGAATTCAGAGGGCTTCCATAGCCTTGGAAACTCATGACTGGAGCATAGGGAGATTACTGATGCCATAAACAGGAGTGTCAATTGGTAAAGTCAACAACAGGAGTCACTGTGCACTTACTCCTCATGTAGGATCTCTGTCCTTAATGTGCTGTGCATTGAGATTTAATGCTATAACGAGTACTCAAACAGTATATTTCACTTTGTGTTTCTATGGGGGTGCAAACTGTTGAAATCTTTACTTAATGCATACTAAACTGATCTTCTGTAAAAAAAAAAAAAAAGAAAGAAAGAAATTATCAATTCCCAACTTGACTCTCACTGGGATTAAACATGACAATAGGTCTGATCTGATTTCATCATCATTTAAAAAATCATATATTATTTTTCACTTTATGTTTCTGTGTGGGAGCAAACTGTTAAAATCCTTACTTAATGTATACTAAGCTGATCTTCTGTATATTAAGATAATCGAAAATGAATCTTGATGTGAATGAAAGGGGAGAGGGGGTTTGAAAGGGGAGGGTTGTGGGTGGGAGGGACAGTATGGGGGGGAAGCCATTGTAATCCATAAGTCGTACTTTGGAAATTTATATTCATTAAATAAAAGTTAAAAAAAAAAGCAGAAGAAAATCCCTGCATGCATTATGTGTATTGTTAGCAAAAGATTGAGGTTTGCCCCAGTCCATCTGAGGCACAGCAAGTTGCATAACATCATTACCACTTTGTAGGGTCTGCCGTCCTCCAGCCAACACTCCACTAGGCAACATCCTGTGGGAGTCAGGCCCTTGAGTGTCAGCACACTTTCACTCTCCTCCCTGAGAACAGAGAAGACTCTTGCCATCTTGCCAATTGCTCGAATTTTGTTTCTTATGATTTCTTTCTGGGCTGCAGCTGAACCTACATCAAATTGGTCTTCACCTTCAGTCATTAGTTCATCATCAGAGCAAATACTCAAGACATTTACCAACATTTTGGTCACTTTTTCCCCAACAAATGGTAAAGACCATGTGAAGACATCCATAAAATTGGGTAACCAGTAAGGATGTGGAGAACAGTTAAACTGTCGAATATTCATCACATTATTTTCATACTTTAATACAGCAGCTTTATTATTGTAGACATCTAAGTAATTAGGTGCCAAAAAAATCGTTATTAATGAAGGGAACCCTGTAGTTTGACTTTTTCTGTACATTCTATAGCCTGCATCTTGAGCTTCATGAGCTCTAATAATCGATAACAAATTATTGTTTTGCAAAAATTCACACACTGCTGGATAGTTATAAAAATAAGAACATCCTCGAACTGTATTGTGACTAAAATGTTCCTGTGATTTTTCATTTCCAAAATCTTCAGAAGGATCGGACCATAGCAAGTCACACATTGGTCCAAATGCAGGTGGCTCTTTGAATCTATCTAATCTCCTAATATCATCCAGTGTGTGTATTTCGGGTGAAAGTCCACCATGAACACAAAGAAACTGTTGGTTTAAAAGTGCAGCAAGAGGCAGGCTATCAAAAGCTTCCATACAAGCTTCATAGACTCTTTCTGAATATTTAATTTTACATTCCTGTTTAAAGGTAAAATATTCAGTAAGGTGTCTGCATTCATGGTTTCCTCTCAGAAGAAATAATGTGCTTGGGTACAGAATCTTTAAGACCCATAAATATAAGACACACTCTATACTAAAGTAACCTCTGTCCACATAATCACCAAGAAAAAGGTATCGTGTATTAGCAGGTGATCCTCCTACTTCAAACAGTTTCATCAGATCAAAAAATTGGCCATGGATATCACCACACACTGTAATTGGAGCTTCTACTTCTATCATGGTTTTCTCTCTCCGAAGGATGGCAGCACCCTCATTGATAATTCTAAGTGCAATTTCTTCATCTACTCGACCTTCTTTTACTAAGTGGTTCTTCAAAACATCAACCCTGGGTATCCCGTCCACATCAAATACTTCTTCAGATGTCAAACGATGTGTTGGAGGGAAAGGGACAGCTTTGACGACGCGGTCAGCCCCGGGAGGGGGCGGCGGGGGCGGGGGTGGGGGCGGTGCGGCCCGCGCCGGCTCCGGGGCGGCCATGCTGGGCCCGGGGCTCAGCTAGGCGTTGGGCCGGGAGGGGTTTGGGGGCGGGGGCGGCGGCTACCAGAGCCAAGCGGCGGCCCCGCCGGGGAACATGGCGGACCCTCCTATTTTGATCTTATATACAATTTGCTACTCATGCTTTCTTTTAGGTTTTGTTTGCGTGGAATAACTTATTCTGTCCTTTTACTTTTAGCTATGTGTGTACTTAATTGTGAAGTGAACATCTTATAAGCAAAACAGACTTTTTTTTTTTTGTCCATTAAATCACTTTCTCTATTTTTTTAAATATTGATTTATTTATTTGAAAGGTAGAGTTACAGAGAGAGGGGTGGGGGGAGAGACAGAGAGACAGAGAGAGATAGAGATAGAGATAGAGAGAGTGACAAGCTGAAGCCAAGAACCAGGAGCTTCATCTGCGTCTCCTATGTGGCAGGGACCCAAGGATTTGACCATCTTCAACTGCTTTCCCAGGCACATTAGTAGGGTGCAGGGTTGGTAAAGGAGCAGGAGGGACTCATTCTGGAATTTATATGAGATGCTGGCGCTGCAGCCGATGGCCTAATATGTTGTGCCACAGTGCTGGCCCCCACTCTGTATCTTTTAAATAGAGAATTTAATCCATTTACACTTACGATAATTGATAGGTAGGGTCCTACTATTGCCATTTTGATGCTTATTTTAAAATTTAATTTAATTTCATTTTCCCTCTTTACAATCCTCCTTTGTGGTTAATTTTTATCTTTAGCAGTGTGCTTTGATTCTTTGATTATTCATTTTTATAATGTATACTATAGATTTTTGTTTTGTGGTTATCATGAGGCTTACAATAAGCATCGTTTGTTTACAGCCAGTGTTTTTGAAGTGCTAATGACTTGACACTGATTATAAAGGTAGGAAAAGAAGCAAAAAAGGCTAATAATATTTTTGAAGAACTCTATACTTGTACTGTATTCCTCTGCACATTTTGAGGTTTTGCTTTTCCATTTTACCTCATTATTTCTACCTCTTGATATTTTCCAACTTGTTAATTTCTCCTCCAACTGTGTAATTTCAAATAGCCTGTCACTGAGATCATGGATTCTTTGTTCTGTTTGCCCTATTCTGCTATTGATGCCTTCCATTTCATTTAAAAAAATTATTTGAAGGCAGACTTACAGAGACAGAGAGAGAAATAGAGAGAGAGAGAGAGAGAGAGAGGTCTTCCATCTGCTGATTTACTCTCCAGATGGCCACAATGGCTGGAGCTGAGCCAATCCGAAGCCAGGAGCCATGTTTTCTCAGAATGTGTTTTTTTTCCCTCATATTTGAAGGACAGCTTCGCTGGGTACAGTATTATTGACTGGCATTTTTTATTTAGTACTGTGAAAATCTCAGCTCACTCTCTCCTCATCTGTGAGAAATCTTTAGTCAGGTCAATTGTAACTACGTTGTGTGTGACTTGTTTTCTCTCACAGCTTTGAGAACCCTCTTTTTATCTTTAATCTTCAAGGGCTTGATTATAATCTTTCTTGGGTAGACTAGGATGATTTGAATCTCACTGTGCATTTGAATCTTCTCCAACTATGTGTTTTCCAATAGTCTGTCTTTGTGTTCACTGATTCTTTCTTCTATTTGATTTATTTCACTATTGATGTTTTCTATCTCATTTTAAATTTAATTTAATTTACTTTTTAGTTGAAGGATTTATGTTTGATTTATTTTAATTACTTCCATATCTCTCTGTCAAGTATTAAATGTTTCTCTATGTTCTCTTGAAGTTCATTAGGTTTTCCTAAAATAGCTATTTTAAAGTCTTTTTGTTTCAAAACCAATAGTCATTTTTTTCTCACTTAATAATCTGAGAAATAACCAATCCAAGGCTAGTGCAGACATTAGAGCCACAGGGGAGGCCAGAATCATTGTGGTTTTTCTGCTGTGTCCTCTTTAGACTGAGGTTTTCATCCTCATGGTCATAAGAGACACTGACTATTGATTGAATCTCCTTACAAGGTCAGGAATTGGGGGAAGAGCAAAGATTGAAACATGCAAAGACAAATCCAGGTAAGAATGATCCGTTTTGGAGGTACCTTTCTCTGAAGGGAGGAGAGAACCTCCACTTTGACTATGACCTTGTCTAAACAAGATAAGAGTCGGAGAACTCAGAGGGCTTCCATAGCCTTGGAAACTCATGACTGGTGCATAGGGAGATTACTGATGCCATAAACAGGAGTGTCAATTTGTAAAGTCAACAACAGGAGTCACTGTGCACTTACTCCTCATGTAGGATCTCTGTCCTTAATGTGCTGTGCATTGAGATTTAATGCTATAACGAGTACTCAAACAGTATATTTCACTTTGTGTTTCTATGGGGGTGCAAACTGTTGAAATCTTTACTTAATGCATACTAAACTGATCTTCTGTTAAAAAAAAAGAAAAGAAATTATCAATTCCCAACTTGACTCTCACTGGGATTAAACATGACAATAGGTCTGATCTGATTTCATCATCATTTAAAAAAAATCATCTATTATTTTTCACTTTATGTTTCTGTGTGGGAGCAAACTGTTGAAATCTTTACTTAATGTATGCTAAACTGATCTTCTGTATATAAAGAGAATTGAAAATGAATCCTCATGTGAATGGAAGGGGAGAGGGAATGGGAAAGGGGAGGGTTGCGGGTGGGAGGGACGTTATGGGGGGGAAGCCATTGTAATCCATAAGCCGTACTTTGGAAATTTATATTCATTAAATAAAAGTTAAAAAAAAAACAAAAAACAAACAAAAACAAAAATCAAAAAACAAAACAAAAAAAAAGAATGATCCCTTTTGAAGAGTTTTTTTCAGAAGACCACACAGTCACATCTGCTTATTTGTCAATGGCCAATGTTATGGCCTAGTACCAGTGTAATGGACTAGTAGGAAAATCTTTAGAGAAAACATAAAACATAGCACTAATCTGGAAGCACCTGGATTCTCTTATTATGGAATATGAGAGTGGATATGAGGGAAGCAACTAGAAATATATGCCATTCAGTTTGACAGCCTGCCACAAACATGCATAAGGATCCATGTGATAAAGATGTTGCATTTGAATTAAAAGATACCAGTGACAAATGAGTACTAAAAATACCCACAGGTTTCATTGTACATAAGACAATTTTACATATGCCTTTTGTTGATTAAATTATTCAAAAGGAAAGTAAGACATTGAAAATGGAGTTACAGTAAAAATATTGTATACAAACTTTTTGTGATGACAATAAAGGATTAGAGAAGCATAAGCTTTTTTTTAAAGATTTATTTCTTTATTTGCAAGTCAGAGTTAGACAGAGAGGAGAGGCAGAGAGAGAGAGAGAGAGAGAGACTGGTCTTCCATCCGCTGGTTCACTCCCCAATTGGCCACAATGGGAGGAGCTGTGCCGATCTGAAGCCAGAAGCTTCTTCTGGGTCTCCCATGCAGGTGCGGGGGCCCAAGGACTTGGGCATTTTCTGCTGCTTTCCCAGACCATAGCAGAGAGCTGGATTGGAAATGTAGCAGCCGGGACTCGAACCAGCACCCATATGGGATGCCAGTGCTTTATGCCAGGGTGTTAACCTGCTGTACGACAGCGCTGGCCCTGAGAAGCATAATCTTAAAATTAAGGACTAAAAATTAATAAGGCAGACCTGTTTTTGTGATCAAAGACTGATAAATATAATTCCAATCTCACTGGAAAATCTCATGTGGATTGTTCTCTCAGTGAGACTTCTCATATGTACACATAAGCAATGGGACTGTGTATGTAACCATTTCTATATTGGGAGTATCAGCAGTGTTAAGTCCTCACATTATAAAAATAAATGCATTGATTATATTTTTAAAATATTAAAACTTATTCTGGTGTGAATGCTCACAAGATTCATAAATATCAATGGAGTCCCATAGGCAGTGATTGCAGGATAATTGAGATGGTTGTCAACCTCGGCAACACTGACACTTTAGAGTACACAGTTATTTGTTGTGTGGGAAGCCTGTGCATTCAGCAGCTCCTTGCTATCTTCCCACTATGCACCAGTTTCTGCATTTCTCTTTAGCTCTAACAACCAAAAATACATCCAGACATAGCCAAATGTCCTCTGGGCAAGAAAATCATTCCAGTTGATTTGGAGTATACTACTGCTGTAGAGGAGGTTTGACAGTTTTCCTATAAATGGCCAGAGAGCAAGTATTTCAGGCTCTTTGGACCACTTAGGCTTTCTGTCACATATTCTTCCTCTTTAAAACAGAATAGAAACTCCTGAAACCAACCCAAACATCTACAACCAACTTATTTTTGACAAAGGAGCGAAAATCAGTCCATGGAGTACTGTCTGATCTTGAAGTTTATAACAATGGGCTGGACACTAAGATCCAATTCTAAGGACTAGACTTAATACCCTTTCCTTCCTCCAAAGGGGAGGCAGGGTGTCACTCTTCTTGCTGCGCTGCTTGGATCTAGAGGAGGAGTGATGTGGAAAATTCTTTACTGCTTCCTTCAATGTTACTTTTCTTATTATACTAAAACAAGGCACTGTGGTCTCTCACTTGGCTTCCATAGCTTTTGAGAAAGTGACTTGTGTACACAGCAGTTCAAATTGGTGTCTCTGTGAGGAGACGATAATTTTCTGTTTCTTCTTGGATTAATTTTGGTATGTTGTATTTTTTAAATGGATTTTAACCTAGCTTCATGTAAGTTTTCTTATTTATTAGCATGAATTTGCTGCTAGTATTCATTTATTATCCCTTTAATGTCTATATTATTAATCATGAAGTCACTTCTTTTATTCTTAACAGAGTTGTGTGATACAGCATGTGAATGCTTTGTCTGTTGGTGAATGGCTATTTTTATGTAAGTGCCCATTTTAATTTGGGTCAACCTGACCTTAAGTAAATACTTCTCAGTCCTATCTAAATTAAAAGCAGTATATACTGTAAAAATGAGGGTAGTGAGTTCTGACAAAGACAAGGTAGATCACTTGTATTCAATAATACAAAGGGACATGCAATGAAAATCTCATCAAAGTGATAGCTGCACATGGGTGAAAGGTGTTATCAGGCTCTGGCCACACCAACCATAGTGGAATCTCAGACCTGCTGATGGACAGCTATCATAAGTTAATCGTGAATCATATAGCCTGTGGCTTTGACAGTATGTTTGGACCAAGTGAAGCCCAAGATTGTTGAGGCCCAGAAAGCTTAGTTAGTAGGTACAGCTGATGCACCCAAGAAGGTATTTTTTCCATGTTCAGGACTTTTAGATATTAGAGAATAGGAAATATTATGAAGCTTGTTCTGTAAAAATATAGAGCCCATGATGTAAAGCTATAACTAACTTTTGTTAGCAGTTCAGTGCACAGATCTGTGTTTCTAGAATGTAGGTGATAAGGGAAGACAGATGACTTAAAATATATGTTCTGATTTATGTCATTGTCAACTGCATCCTGGGCCAAAAGGCGATTACATGGTAACACCAACTGCTTCTGTTGTAGGGACTTGTCCACAGAACTGTAGGGCATATTTTCCCCATCACATGACCTTGGTTGTTTCTGGTTTATTTATTATATAACCTCTGACCATGACTTTAGAATTTAACACAAATCATGGATTTATCCTTAAGCATAGCTTATTCAAAAATAATAAGCAAATGAGCAACATCAAAGGTTCTAGTTGTTATGAAAATGGTACATGAGTCAAGGTGGTTGAAACCCTAAGTCAACTGGAGAAACTAAAGAATCAAGAGGTAAAAATGAATTCAAGGAACAACAAAACCTCATGAAACCCCTGGAAAGGTTGAGGTCTGTTTTCACCTACTTTGCATATGGAAGGCAGATGGCTGTAGTCTTGGGTAGAGGGTATGCATGAGAGAATTATCTGGAAGAACACAATGGATGATGAACAGTAACTCAGAAATATGAAGAGCGTTATTATTATCTAGCCTAAACAAATGTGGAGAGACATTTTGTGGACCTAAGTGACTTAATAGCAAGAGGAAGGGGCGACAGCATAGAGTACAAGGTTTCTGCTCACAAGATATATTCATGGACCCCAGAAACAGAGAATTCAAAGTGGAAATGAAAATGAAGAAGTCTTGAATATGTAAGAAAATCATCTCAAATAGGATCCAGTGACTGGGCTGACAGCAATGTAAATGTCTAAGCTTTTCAAGAAGACAGTAATATATCACATGCCAGTTCTCTGAGACAGGTGAAGTTTCTTTTCAGAGAGAGAGTAAACATAGAGTAGTGGCTATTATGATAATTAAATGGCAAGAGGAATTAAACTAAAGTTCTTAGTCCAGGAGTAGGAAATCAATGAGTGCTCAGTAAATACTAGTTGTTTTTTAAAATTTTTTTCAAGATCTGGTGTGTTGGATTCTTTGAGTTGTCAATTGAACTTCATAAAAATGTCTGTTTTGCTACCCTTTTCCTTCAATATAATTATCAAAAGAAAAGGTCTTACTATAAGGCAAGAAGAATTAATAATTTCTATGAAAATGATATATATTTGCATGAAAATCCATGAGCTTACAAGTAGAAGAGTCCAGAAAATCTTTTTCCAGAGTAATATAAATAATTGGAGAGTGTTAGAGGTTGCCTGGGCAAATAAACATGTGTGATACATTCTTTAAATAGGTCCTAGAAATTATAGAGGAAATGGATAATGAAGGAAGGGTTTTCTTGTTGGCTGACTTAGTTAACACAAGGTACCACTCTGACAGCTTATTTTTTAAAAGTATAGAGAGTAATAAGGTGAATTGGTTTGCTGGAACAAAATCTGGCTAACAAAGAGTTACATATTAGTTTGCAAAATAGATATGATTAGAACTTTGAGGTAAAGCAATTATTTTTTATTATAAGTTTAGAAACTACAGAAAAGTAGAGTGAATAATGTAACGAACATCCATATTCTCATTAGTACTTGACAATCGTTCACATTTTGCCTAAGAGTCAATTGTTTCTTTAGTTTGCTAATACTGCCAAATGCCAATATGGCAAATAAGATAGCAATAACAGTTTGATAAGTCAGAGATAAAGGAATGGAGCTATTTATCAGCATAGTATCTCCTCCTGATTTCATATCATGTATGGTGTTCATTTTTGCAATCCTTTTGTGCGCTGTGGGTGGATTTCTTTCTGAGATTTCCATAAGGAATCTTCATGCCTTTAATTTTGCCTTTTGAAACAAATGGGTGGCCATTCACTATCAGTGGGAGACTCATTACTGAGAAAAGGGAAATGATGAATGATTCAATTTTTATTGAGTAATTATATTGAGAAATACCTGTATGTATGCGATACAATGCTGTACTTCAAAATGAATCTTGAATGCATATATCAAATAATATTTCACCTTTATATACTGCTCTTTTTTCCTAATAGCTTAAAATCTTTACAATTTATTTATTTTATTTTCATCATAAATCTACAATGAAGAAGTTATAATTTAGTGATTAACATTCTAAAGGGAAAATGTGTCTTTTTGACATTTTATTTGAAAATTGAAAGAGTATTGTCTCTTGCCAAGAATTGTGAAGACTACAAACTATATTGAAACATAAATGAATACAAATTTATGGTGCAGGTATCTCTTTTTTCTTGAAAATTTATATATTGATGCTCATAACCCATAGAGTAGAAAAAAAGCACATAAAATACTATATGCTTTGTTTTATGATGGTAGATGGTGTGATTTGTCACTGTACCCCTGAAAGCCATGCCAAGCATTTGTCTCTAGTAAACCTTGAAAGCATAAAATCAGCTTAAATGTATGCCTTTATAAAAGAGAAGGATGTTGGCAGGTTTGAGGAAGCCCTGTTACATATGAATAAGAAAGATAATCAAATCTGTTTAAGGCAGTTCTCTAAAAGTTTTTTGATAATTCACTCCCAAAGCATGCAATTTTTATGGAAATGTATTTGAAATAATATATTTCATTGAAGAATATAAACCAAAGTATTATTAATGGTGATCTATTCTTGTAAGGATTATATAGGCTTTTATATCCCTATTTATATTTTCTAATTTTTTTTTAAATTTAAATTTTTATTATTAAGAAAGTGAAGAAATATATGTTTTCAAAAAGAGAAGTATTTGTGAACTCTTGGAAATTTTCTTGTAAGAGGATTCCTACCCTAAACAGCACATTTACCAAACCATAGCATAGAGGAAATAGATTCTTTGTTGTGCTTTTAAGTTATTACCCCTATAATTCTTATATGCCTAAAGAGTTAGAATTCAGATCCAAAAATCAATATTTGTTAAGCACTCTCTATGAGATTAACACTTTAATATGTATTATGAGGTAAAATACATATAGATAATAAATCCTGAAACTTTCTTATTATGAGCACATTAGTCGTTGTAGACAATACATACAGACATAAAACATTAGAGAACAATCAAATGCTAAACTACATCAGTGACAGTTTAGAAAACAGAGGGGGCAGCCTGGAGCTTGGCTTTTAAAGAAGTGTGGTTAAGAAGCCATGAAGGTCATACTATGGAGGAACTTATTTTTTTTTTTTTTTATGCCCTGGGCAGTTAGGACTCATATCAGTCTTGATTAAGAGAGTTATTAAAGGCATTCTATTTTAAGAGAATTAATACATACATTCTCTGTTGAATAAGGGGAAAGACTTGGGGAAGAGTGACAGAAGAGACTGGCTCTCGCTGATTTCCCTTTCCTCTCTCTTCTACAGTAAGAGAACTCTGGGATTTTTAGTGGGTTATATAGCCATCTACTTACCAGCTTTCCTTGAATTTAAGAGTGGCCATGGGAGTATGTTCTAACCAGGTTTTGTGAGTATAAATAGTATGTGATACTTATGAAGACATGTCCTTAAAAGATGGTGATGCACTATTTATCCTCCTTTCTTTCATACAGCTGCTATTGTGAGAGAGAGAATGTAATTTCTGTTTTTTAGAGGTATATTAACTAAGGTCTTTATTTCATATAGCTAAACCTGTATTGTAACTAATTTGCAACTTGTATGTGAAAATGAGGGACTACATGTAGCAGAACCTTTAATAGATGTATTTATTTGATGATGTCAAGGAAAGAGACATTGAAGAGTATAAAGGAGGTGACTTTATTTAAGTGGTGTGGCAAAATGGTGGCCATCATGTCTTTGAAGACTGGATAGGAAGTTTATGGGTTAAGAGAGCCAACAACACCATTAGAAATGGTAAGAAAGATTCAACATTTGTTGGCTTCTTTTTGTCTCTCTGTCCCCCACCCCTTTTAAAAAAAGATTTATTTATTTATTTGAAAGTCAGAGTTACACACAGAGAGAAGGTGAGGCAGAGAGAGAGAGAGAGAGAGAGAGATAGAGAGAGAGAGAGATTCACTCCCAAATGGGCCACAATGGCCAGAGCTGTTCTGAATGAAGCCAGGAGCCAGGAGCTTCCTCTGGGTCTCCTCCATGGGTGCAGGGGCCCAAGGACTTGGACATCTTCGACTGCTTTCCCAGGCCATAGCAGAGAGCTTGATTGGAAGTGGAGCAGCTGGGACTGGAACCGGCACCCAAATGGGATGCCAGCACTGCAGGGGGTGGCTTCACCTGCTACGCCACAGCACCAGCCCCTCTTTGTCCCCCCCAGCTTTTTTTTTTTTAAAGATTTATTTACTTGAAAGGAAGTAACAGAGAGAGAGAGAGAGAGAGAGATCTTTCATCTGTTGGTTCACTCCTCAACAAATGGCCACAATGGACAGTGCTGTGCCAAGCTGAAACTAGGATCCAGAAACTACATCTGGGTTTCCGATTTGGGTGTAGGGATCCTAGCACAAAGGTCATCCTCTGCTGCCTGCTCAGGTGCACTAGTAGGGAGCTGGATTGGAAGTAGAGCAGGTGGAACTCAAACTGGCACTCTGATGGGATTCTGGTGGAAGCCTAGTCCTCTGTACCACAATGCTGGCCCCTTCTCTCTTCTAAAAGGCCCTACAATAAATACCTAATTTGCAAGTGGAAATGGAAGGAAATATAATTCTATGCTTAAGGCGATATTAGCTGACTGGGGGTCTGATAATTTGGGGCCTTAAAGGGCTGTAAAAGTCAACTGATTCCATAATCCAATTTCAAGAAATTACAGAATTCTTAGCTACAGCAGGAGGTAAGAATAGAGCTTCACATACTTTCTCTGTCAGTCTATGGGAATTGATCCAGCAACAATGGTGAAATTAAGTGTGTTGCTTTGTCATAAAATTCTATAGTCTCATTGGCTTTCCATTCTGGCTGGTTACACTGGATTGTGTTTTAGGAAGAACACAGAGTATAGTAGGTAAAATGCCAGCTTTCAAGTCTAGAAATGATGTATAAAGGAAATCTTGAGCTATGTTTATCCCTTAAAGTACAAAAAACTAGGAACCTAACAAATTTTTAAAAATATTTATTTGGAACAGTTACAGAAATGGAGAGGCAGTGGCAGAGAGAGAGAGAGAGAGAGAGAGAGAGAGAGATCTTCCATCCGCTGATTCACTCCCCAATGGCTGCAGTGATTGGGGCTGGAGCAGGCTGAAGCCAGGAGCCAGGAGCTTCTTCTGGGTCTCCCACCTGGTTGTAGGAGCCCAAGGACTTGGACCATCTTCCACTATGTCCCTAGCCACATTAGCAGAGGGCTGGATCAGAAGTGGAGCAAATGGTACTTGATCCGGCACCTATATGGGATGCTGGTGCCTGAGGTGGCAGCTTTACTCACTATGCCACAGTGCCTGCACCTCTGGTAAATTTTAGAAGGAATATTATGAAATTACCAAATATCCCACACATCAGGCCTGCCAAAAGCCTGGCTACTCCAATTATGATCCAGGTTCCAGTGCCAGGGAAAGCTGTGGAAGATGGTCCAAGTCCTTGGACCTCTGCACCCAAATGGCAGACCTGGATAGAGTTCTAGGCTCCTGGCTTAGGCTGTTTCAACAGTTTAGGCTGTTGAAAGCTTTTGGAGAGTGAACCAACAGATGGAAGACTCCTCTCTCTCTCACTCGCTCAGTCTTTCCCTTTCTTAGAAACTCTGCCTTTCAAATAAATATAAATATAAATATATAATTTTTTGATAAAGTGGAAGATTAGGGAGCAACATGCTATACACGGTTAGGGAGAAATAATGAGGAGAAGTGTAGAAGGTATATATTCAATGGAGATTAGAAGAAAAAACTTCCCCAGGAAGCCCCACAAGAGGAGAGGAACCAGCTTGAACTGGCATGGTGAGTGTTGGCGTGTACTCAGATAGCTCAGAAAACTGAAGCCAGGGTTTACAAGATGGTAGAATAGCAATAGGATGATCTGAATCATGCAGGGCAAAATTGAGCCATGAAGACATAGAAAACTTAAATAGACCAATAACCAAGACAGAACTCAAATCAGTATTGATGACATTCCCAACAAAGAAAAGCCCAGGACTAGATGGCTTCACTGCTGAATTCTACCAAACATTTAAATAACTAACTCCAATACTTCTCAAGCTACCAAAAAAAATCAAATACCTTGTAATAAATTTAACCAAGGATGTCAAAGACTTCTGTGATGAGAATTACAAAACATTAAAAAAAGAAATAGAAGAAATAAAATAATGGAAAAATCTTTCATGTTCTTGGATTGGAAGAATCAATATCATCAAAATGTCCATACTACTGAAAGCAATTTACAGATTCAACACAATACCAATCAAAATATCAAAGACATTCTTCACAGATATAGAAAAAATTATGTTGAAATTCAAATGGAAACACATGAGACCTTGAATAGCTAAAGCAATCGTATACAAAAAAAGCAGTAGTGATCACAATACTAGATTTCAAGACATATACAAGGCAATTTTAATTAAAACAAGCTGGTACTGGTACAAAAAAGATGTATAGACCAATGGAACATAATAGAAATGCCAGAGATCAATCCAAACATCTACAACCAACTTACAGTTGACCAAGAAGCTAAAGCCAATCTCTGGAGCAAGGACAGTTTCTTCATCAAATGGTGCTGGGAAAACTGTACTGCCATATGCAGAAGCATGACATTTTCCACCAAATCCACTCAAAGTGGATTACAGACCTAAATCTATGATCTGATCAAATTATTAGAGAACATTTGAGAAACCATACAAGATAATGGTGTAGACAAAGAATTCTTGGAAAAGACCCCAGAAACATAAGCAATCACAGCCAAAATCAACAAATGGGATTACATCAAATTGAGAAGCTTCTGCAATGAAAAAAAAAAAAAACAACAATTAGAAAAGTGAAGAGACAACCAACAGAATGGGAGAAAATATTTGCAAACTATACAACTGATAAAGGATTAATAGCCAAAATACATACAGAGCTCAAGAAACTCAACAACAACAAAACAAACAATCCAGTTAAGAAATGGGAAAAGGACTTAAATAGACATTTCTCAAAGGAGGAAACCCAAATGGCCAACAGACACATGATAAAATGATCAGGCTTACTAGCTATCAATGAAGTGAAAATTAAAATCACGTGAAGTTTCACCACATTCCAGTTAGATTGGCTCACATACAGCAGTTAACAAATGATAAATGCTGGCAAGGATGTAGGAAAAAGGTCCCTTAATCTACTGTTAGTAGGAATGTAAACTGGTAAAGCCACTATGGAAGACTGGATGGAAATTCCTCAGAAATCTGAATATAGAACTAATATGTCCCAGCCATCCCACTCCTGGGAATTTACCCAGAGGAAATGAAATCAGCATATGAAGGGGTTAACTGTACCCCCATGTTTATTGCAGCTAAATTCACAATAGCTAGGATATGGGGTCTACCCAAATGCCTGTCAGCTGAAGACTGGATAAAGAAATTATGGGATATGTGCACACTGGAATACTACACAGCAGTAAAAAAACACCTAAAATCTAGTCAATTGCAACAAAATTCATGAATCTGGAAAGCATCATACTTAGTGAAATAAGCCATTCCCAAAGGCACAAATACCAAATGCTCTCCTTGATCTGTGATAACTAATAGAGTACCTAAAAGGTAATCTGTAGAAGTTAAATTGACACTTAAGTAGCAATGACTTTGAACAGCCCTTGTCTTCACTGTTGAGGAACAGCTTTTTTTCCCCATACTATTAGTTTAACTCTTTACTAGAATTAATCGTATGTGTATAAAGTTAATAGAAAATAGATCTTAGTGTAAAATAAAAGAGTAGGAATAATAGAGTGAGGAGGAAGGGTAGTGGGAGAGGGTGGGAATGGTGGGAAGAACTGCAGTGTTCCTAGAGTTCTAATTATGAAATGTATGAAGCTAGTAACTGTAAAGCGGTATAGTTCTGCATACATTCCTATGGTCTTACTTCTTAGGGTATAGTTTAAAAACTTGCCAAGGGACCCCAAATCCCCATAAGTTGGGTGGTATACAAAAGCATTTTATGTGTTAAATTGATCATATAGATAGGATTAAGTGTTAAAGAAATCATACAAATTGGATTACGCATTTGGTAATAATAATAGAATTAAAAAAGTGTGAATGCTCCAACATGGGAAGTAGTCCATACAGCTAGCTGACTTATAGAAAGAAAATTGCCTAAAGTAACACTCTGGCCTCAGAATCAGCCCATTAATGCATTCTGCTCTGGCTGAAAAGCCCACAAGGGCATTTAAGGCATGGAAAGCCAAGACACTGTGGCAAAAAGTGTGCTACATGAAGGATCTATGTGGTTGTGACCCCAGTGGAAAGAAGCAGTCATCAAAGAAGCATGTACTTTTCTCTGAAAGGTGGAGAGAACTTCTACTCTGCTTGTTGCCTTGTCTAAATATTGAAGGTGTTTGTGTTCAAAAGGCTTTCATAGCCTAGGCAGCTCTTGTCAAGAGCCTGGGATGATCACTACATGATACATGAGAGTGTTAATTGTTAAATTAACAACAGGAGTCACTGTGCACTAAATTCCCATGTGGGACCTCTGTCCTCAAAGTGTTGCATTATGAGAACTAATAGTAAATCTTTTTCTCAAAGATTTACATAATTTTAGTATATTAAGTTGAGGATATTCTTATAAGTTCTAGATAAGCCTAAGTGCCCAACTCCATTGCTTGTTTCCTTAGGTGCTTTTTAATTAATGATAAAACTTGTTCTGAAAGAAAAAAAGTATATCATTGCAAAAATTTTAAAAGAAAAATAAGAAAAGAAGTAGGAGGAAGGGAGGGACTGAAGGGAGGGAAAACAAGTGGGAAGTGTAATTATGTACTTAAAACTGTATGTATGTGATACATGAAACTTGTTTTATTTATAAAAATAAAAAAATTAAATAAAAATATTTAAAATAATCTCTACTCTGCCACCTTTTTATTATTAGCCAATAACTTAGCTTCTAAAATCAACAATTTCATCCTATGTAAATGGTAATAATAATACCTACCCCAATGTGTTATTTGATGATCAGGTGGGGTAGTGTGGGAGAAGGATTTAACCTATTGCTAAGTACATGGTAAATACTCCATAAATGTAATCCTATTCTTCCTCCCTCTATTAAAAAAAGAGTGAAATTAGCCAGTCCCAAAGGGACAAATAACATATGTTCTCCCTGATTGGTGACAACTAACTGAGCACCAAAAAGGAAACCTGTTAAAGTGAAACAAACACTATGAGAAACGGTGACTTGATCAGCCTTGCCCTGACTGTTGATGAAAAACTTAATACGTTATCCCTCTTAGTATTTTTTTTGTTTGTTCTACTTAATACTTTTGGTTGAATACTGTAATCAATACACAGTTTTCTCAAGTGTTAAAACTTAACTGAAAAGTGCTCACTGTTAAATATAAGAGTGGGAATAAGAGAGGGAAGAGATGTGCAATTTGGGACATGCTCAAGCTGATTTACCTCAAACGGTAGAGTTAGAAACATACCAGGGGATTCCAATTCAATCCCATCAAGGTGGCATGTACCCATGCCATCTCACTAGTCCCAGTGATCAATTTCTGTTCACAATGGATCATAATGATAGGACTAAGAGCCAAAGGGAGCACATAAACAAGACTAGTGTCTGCAAATACTAACCAATAGAATAAAAAAAGGGAGAGAACGATCCAACATGGGAAGCGAGATACACAACAGACCCATAGAATGGCGGATGTCCTAAACAGCACTCTGGCCTCAGAATCAGCCCTTAAGGCACGCGGATCTGGCTGAAAAGCCCAAGAGAGTATTTCAGGCGTGGAAAGCCAAAACACTCTGGAAAAAAAAAACAAAACCCTAAATGAAAGATCTCTGCGAGTGAGATCCCAGTGGAAAGAACGGGTCATCAAAGAAGGAGATACCTTTCTCTGAAGGGAGGAGAGAACTTCCACTATGACTATGACCCTGTCAGTAATAAGATCAGAGCTGGCTAACTCAAAAGGCCTCCATAGCCTTGACAACTCATGACAAGAGCCTAGGGTGATTACTGATGCCATAAACAAGAGTGTCAATTTGTTAAGTCAACAACAGGAGTCACTGTGCACTTACTCCTCATGTAGGATCTCTGTCCTTAGTGTGCTGTACATTGTGATTTAATGCTATAACTAGTACTCAAACAGTATTTTTCACTTTGTGTTTCTATGTGGGTGCAAACTGTTGACATCTTTACTTAATGTATGCTAAACTGATCTTCTGCATATAAAGAGAATTGAAAATGAATCTTGATGTGAATGGAAGGGGGGAGGGAGAGGGATAGGGGAGGGTTGCGGGTGGGAGTAGCATTATGGGGGGGAAGCCATTGTAATCCATAAGCTGTACTTTGGAAATTTATATTCATTAAATAAAAGTTAAAAAAAAGAGTGAAATTTCTTTGTCCTAATAAATCAAGCATGAGTAGCTCCATGATTCACACAGTCACACAGCTAAGTGCTCAGGGGGCCCCATGCATGACTTGCCACCTTGTTATGATTGTCTTGAAATTATTAATTTTGTTTTAGAGTTTGTGCTACCTAAGTGAAGTCCAGGGGTGCAGTGGATCTTGTACATGAGGAATGAAGGCACGTTTAATAAGCATTCCCACCTTTGTGTGTAACCTTATTTGTGTGGATTTGGAGAGATTCAAATAGTACAGGGAAAGTGTCATGTGGTATGACTGCATAGGTGGGAGTATTGACAGTCATGAGAGGACATATTTGTTTAAGCCAGTTAGCCTTGAATTCAGAAAGAGTGCAGTGGAATCCTAAGAAACATGAGAGGCCATGGAAGTCTACCATGTACTTTTTGCTTATGTTACTTCTTTTTATTTTCCAGCTGCTCATTCTGGAAATGATAACATACAAAGGGAAAGACAGGATAATCCACAATTTCTTTACCCTTCAGTCCTTCCTTACTCATCCAGAAGTTAGAGAATGTTGATGAAATGTGCTGATGCCAAGAAATGAAATAAAAACAGTGAATTAATTTTGTGTCATGGTTCTAATCTTCTTGGATTAAAATACTTATGTATATATCAACTATGAAATATAAATTTGTAGTTTTGATAATTCCATATTCCACATTAAATTCTCTTATGTTTAAAAACTGTTAGTGTGTAATATAAACATGAATGGTAAAATTCATGCTAATAATTTAAAATTTTATTTTTCTTTTATTTTGAATGCCATTGAATTATAGTAATAAAACACTGTAACAAGTCAGGAGAGAGACCCGAGAAGAAAAGATTATTTTATAGTAACTTCAATGGCACTATTTTCCCCAGAATTTTGAATGAGGAACCCTAAACTTTCATTTTACACCAGGCACCACAAATGACATAGCCAGCTCTGCTCACAAGAATTTTTCCTTCATAGAAAAGCCTACTCTTGATCAAAAATACTCTTCCTGGATCCAGCAAGATGGCGGAATAGGAAGGGAGCACACTGATAGTCTGGGGAGAGATAGTTTAATAAAAGTGGAGATACTGCAGGTTCAAGGAAGAGTAGGGGAGGAAACAGCAGAAGAAACTCTTCCGGAACGCGTGACTCACAGCGGACCTGCATGGAGAGCGTGGGAGCCCACAGTTCGGGACATCAGCGGCAGACTCAACACACCAGCGCTGGAACGCGAGGTGAGCCGAACCTCAATAGCCCGAGACACCGGCAGGCAAGCGGAGAGAGGAGACTAGAGGGAACGACCCCCGGGGGGGGGGAAATTCACAAGGCTAACTGGAAGAGAGAGAGAGAGAGGAAAAAAAAAAAAAGGTGACTAGTACGGACACGGGTTTCTCTCTCTCCGCTCACCTCTCAAGGGCGAGCAAGACAAAGAGCAGGCGCCATCTTGGACATACGTCATAAGCAGAGCGACCTCAGGTCTGCACCGGCCCTGAGCCTAGCAGAAAAACCTGACTCTGGGCGGGGCGAATTAACAGGAGATTAGGACCTAGTAAATTTGTGGTGCTACTGAACTGAGACTGTGAAAAAAGAGATGGTGGGGGAGAGAACTCACGGAATTCACGTGAGCACTCTCCAGAGACGCTACAATTCCGTAACTTTGGCAACCCAGTGGGAGGCTGAAGGAGAATTTGAGCCCACTCTGAGGGCAGAACAGATTCCCTGTGGGGATCTTGGGAAAGAGCTTCCGATCTCTGGCTCCTGTGGGTATATCATTTGCCTGCTAACTACCTCCAACTTCGTTCAGCTGTGCGGAATTACTTCCCTTTTGAAGCAAAAAAAAAAGAGAGAGAGAGAGATTTACCACGCCTAACCTGGGAGTGTCACCTTTGGCACACCAAACAGAGCTCTCAGGCCACACCCATCTCAAGCCCTAAGGCTCCATCAAAAACAGATAGTCCACTTAATCTAGAGTCATAGGATAACAAGAAAAAGCACCACAGTGAAGAAACCAAATATCTCCAATATGCCAAATAACAAACGCAAAAACCGAGGTAATAAAAACAAGGAAGTCACTATGACGCCCTCAAATGAAAAAGACACCCCAATTCAAGATTATGAAGATGATGACATAGAAGAAATGCAAGAAGCAGATCTCAAAAAATTGATAAGAACATTAAGAAGTTCTCAAAAACAAATTCTGGAACTACACAAATCCTTAATGGACAAGATAGAAAATCTCTCTCGTGAAAATGAAATATTAAGGAGGAATCAAAATGAAACGAAACAACTAGTACAACAGGAAACTGTGATAGTGACTGAAGTGAAGAATTCAATAGATCAAATGAAAAACACAATAGAGAGCCTTACAAACAGAATGGGTGAAGCAGAAGAGAGAATATCGGACTTAGAAGACAGAGAACAGGAAAGGATACAGTCAGACCAAAGAAAAGACGAGGAAATTAGAAATCTAAAACATATTGTCGGGAATCTTCAGGATACTATTAAAAAAACCAACATTCGGGTTCTAGGAGTTCCTGAAGGCATGGAGAGGGAGAAAGGATTAGAAGGCCTTTTTAGTGAGATATTAGCAGAAAATTTCCCAGGTTTGGAGAAGGACAGAGAAATCCTAGTACAGGAAGCTCACAGAACCCCTAATAAACACGACCAAAAGAGATCCTCACCACGACACGTTGTAATTAAACTCTCCAGAGTGAAACATAAAGAAAAGATCCTAAAATGTGCAAGAGAGAAACGTCAGATTACTCTCAGAGGATCTCCAATCAGACTCACAGCTGACTTCTCATCAGAAACTCTAAAAGCTAGGAGGGAATGGCGAGATATAGCCCAGGTACTAAGAGAGAACAACTGCCAGCCCAGAATATTATATCCTGCAAAGCTATCATTTGTGAATGAAGGTGAAATAAAGACTTTTCATTGCAAACAGAAATTGAAAGAATTTGTTGCCACTCGTCCAGCCCTGCAAAAGATGCTTAAAGATGTGTTACACACAGAAACACAGAAACACGGTCATCAATATGAAAGAAGGTAAAGGAAGGAAATCAAGGAAGGAAACCTCACAGCAAAAGATCACAGGGAATTCAAAGCATATATTAGAACTTATCTTTGGCAAATGGCAGGGCAAAGTTACCACTTATCATTAGTCACTTTGAACGTGAATGGCCTGAACTGTCCAGTTAAAAGACACCGATTGGCTGATTGGGTTAAGGAACAAAACCCATCTATTTGCTGCTTACAAGAAACACATCTTTCCAACAAAGATCCATACAGACTGAAAGTGAAAGGCTGGAAAAAGATATACCATGCCAACAGAAATGAAAAAAGAGCAGGCGTAGCCATCTTAATATCGGACAACATAAACTTTACCACAAAAACTGTTAAGAGAGACAAAGAGGGACACTATATCATGATTAAGGGATCAATTCAACAGGAAGATATAACAATTATAAATGTATATGCACCTAACTACAGGGCACCAGTTTATCTAAAAGATTTATTAACGGACTTAAAGGGAGACTTAGACTCCAATACAATAGTACTGGGGGACTTCAATACTCCACTCTCAGAAATGGACAGATCATCCGGTCAGAAGATCAACAAGGATACAGTAGATTTAAACGACCCTATAGCCCAAATGGATCTAACAGATATATACAGAACTTTCAATCCTACAGCTAAAGATTTTACATTCTTCTCAGCAGTACATGGAAGCTTCTCTAGGATTGACCACATACTAGGCCATAAAGCAAGTCTCAGCAAATTCAAAAGAATTAGAATCATACCATGCAGCTTCTCAGACCATAAAGGAATGAAGTTGGAGATTGGCAACTCAGGAATCCCTAGAGCATATGCAAACACATGGAGATTGAACAACATGCTCCTGAATGAACAATGGGTCATAGAAGAAATCAAAAGAGAAATAAAAAACTTTCTGGAAGTAAATGAGGATAACAGCACAACATACCAAAACTTATGGGACGCAGCAAAAGCAGTGTTAAGAGGAAAGTTTATATCAATAGGTGCCTACATCAAGAAATTGGAAAGACACCAAATAGATGAGCTTTCAATTCACCTCAAGGATCTAGAAAACCTACAGCAAACCAGACCCAAATCTAGTAGGAGAAGAGAAATAATTAAAATCAGAGAAGAAATCAACAGGATTGAATCGAGAAAAACATTACAAAAAATCAGCCAAACGAGGAGCTGGTTTTTTGAAAAAATAAACAAAATTGACACCCCATTGGCCCAACTAACTAAAAAAAGAAGAGAAAAGACCCAAATCAATAAAATCAGAGATGAAAAAGGAAACGTAACAACAGACACCACAGAAATAAAAAGAATCATCAGAAATTACTACAAGGACCTGTATGCCAGCAAACAGGGAAACCTATCAGAAATGGATAGATTCCTGGACACATGCAACCTGCCTAAATTGAACCAGGAAGACATCGAAAACCGAAACAGACCCATAACTGAGACAGAAATTGAAACAGTAATAAAGGCCCTCCCAACAAAGAAAAGCCCAGGACCAGATGGATTCACTGCTGAATTCTACCAGACGTTTAAAGAAGAACTAACTCCAATTCTTCTCAAACTATTCAGAACAATCGAAGAAGAGGGAGTCCTCCCAAATTCTTTCTATGAAGCCAGCATCACCTTAATTCCTAAGCCAGAAAAAGATGCAGCACTGAAAGAGAATTACAGACCAATATCCCTGATGAACATAGATGCAAAAATCATCAATAAAATTCTCGCCAATAGAATGCAACAACACATCAGAAAGATCATCCACCCAGACCAAGTGGGATTTATCCCTGGTATGCAGGGATGGTTTAATGTGCGCAAGACAATCAATGTGATACACCACATTAACAGACTGCAGAAGAAAAACCATATGATTATCTCAATAGATGCCGAGAAAGCATTTGATAAAATACAACACCCGTTCATGATGAAAACTCTAAGCAAACTGGGTTTGGAAGGAACATTCCTCAATACAATCAAAGCAATCTATGAAAAACCCACGGCCAACATCCTATTGAATGGGGAAAAGTTGGAAGCATTTCCACTGAGATCTGGAACCAGACAGGGATGCCCACTCTCACCACTGCTATTCAATATAGTTCTGGAGGTTCTAGCCAGAGCTATTAGGCAAGAAAAAGAAATTAAAGGGATACAAATTGGGAAGGAAGAACTCAAACTATCCCTCTTTGCAGATGACATGATTCTGTATTTAGGGGACCCAAAGAACTCTACTAAGAGACTATTGGAACTCATAGAAGAGTTTGGCAAAGTAGCAGGGTATAAAATCAATGCACAAAAATCAACAGCCTTTGTATACACAGACAATGCCATGGCTGAGGAAGAACTTCTAAGATCAATCCCATTCACAATAGCCACAAAAACAATCAAATACCTTGGAATAAACTTAACCAAATACGTTAAAGATCTCTACGATGAAAATTACAAAACCTTAAAGAAAGAAATAGAAGAGGATACCAAGAAATGGAAAAATCTTCAATGCTCATGGATTGGAAGAATCAATATCATCAAAATGTCCATTCTCCCAAAAGCAATTTATAAATTCAATGCAATACCAATCAAACTACCAAAGACCTTCTTCTCAGATCTGGAAAAAATGGTGCTGAAATTTATATGGAGGCACAAGAGACCTCGAATAGCTAAAGCAATCTTGTACAACAAAAACAAAGCCGGAGGCATCACAATACCAGATTTCAGGACATACTACAGGGCAGTTGTAATTAAAACAGCATGGTACTGGTACAGAAACAGATGGATAGACCAATGGAACAGAATTGAAACACCAGAAATCAACCCAAACATCTACAGCCAACTTATATTTGATCAAGGATCTAAAACTAATTCCTGGAGCAAGGACAGTCTATTCAATAAATGGTGCTGGGAAAACTGGATTTCCACATGCAGAAGCATGAAGCAAGACCCCTACCTTACACCTTACACAAAAATCCACTCAACATGGATTAAAGACCTAAATCTACGACCTGACACCATCAAGTTACTAGAGAACATTGGAGAAACCCTTCAAGATATTGGCACAGGCAAAGAATTTCTGGAAAAGACCCGGGAGGCACAGGCAGTCAAAGCCAAAATCAACTATTGGGATTGCATCAAATTGAGAAGTTTCTGTACTGCAAAAGAAACAGTCAGGAGAGTGAAGAGACAACCGACAGAATGGGAAAAAATATTTGCAAACTATGCAACAGATAAAGGGTTAATAACCAGAATCTACAAAGAGATCAAGAAACTCCACAAAAACAAAACCAACAACCCACTTAAGAGATGGGCCAAGGACCTCAATAGACATTTTTCAAAAGAGGAAATCCAAATGGCCAACAGGCACATGAAAAAATGTTCAAGGTCATTAGCAATCAGGGAAATGCAAATCAAAAGCACAATGAGGTTTCACCTCACCCCGGTTAGAATGGCTCACATGCAGAAATCTACCAACAACAGATGCTGGCGAGGATGTGGGGAAAAAGGGACACTAACCCACTGTTGGTGGGAATGCAAACTGGTTAAGCCACTATGGAAGTCAGTCTGGAGATTCCTCAGAAACCTGAAGATAACCCTACCGTTCGACCCAGCCATCCCACTCCTTGGAATTTACCCAAAGGAATTTAAATTGGCAAACAAAAAAGAGGTCTGCACCCTAATGTTTATTGCAGCTCAATTCACAATAGCTAAGACCTGGAACCAACCTAAATGCCCATCAACGATAGACTGGATAAAGAAATTATGGGATATGTACTCTTTAGAATACTATACCACAGTAAGAAACAACGAAATCCAGTCATTTGCAACAAAATGGAGGAATCTGGAACACATCATGCTGAGTGAAATAAGCCAGTCCCAAAGGGACAAATACCATATGTTCTCCCTGATCGGTGACGACTGACTGAACACCAAGAGGGAAACCTGTTGGAGTGAGGTGGACACTATGGGAAACGGTGGCTTGATCAGCATAGCCCTGACTGTTAATGAACAACTTAATACATTATCCCTCTTAGTAGTTTTTTTATCTGTTCTACTTAATATGACTGGTTTAGATCTGTAATTGATGCACAGTTATTCTTAAGTGTTGAAAATTAACTGAAATGTGATCCCTGTTGAACATGGTGGTGGGAATGGGAGAGGGAAGAGATATATAATTTGGGACATGCTCAGGCTGACTTGCCCCAAGTGGTGGAGTTGGAAGCATACCAGGGGATTCCAATTCAATCCCATCGAGGTGGCATGTACCAATGCCATCTCACTGTTCCAGGTGATCAGTTTCAGTTCACAGTTGGTCATGGTGGAGGGACTGGGAGTCAAAGGGAGCACATAGACAAGTCTAGTACCTGCTAACGCTAACCGATGGAGTAAATAAAGGGGAGAGTGATCCAACATGGGAAGTGAGATACTCAGCAGACTCATAGAATGGCAGATGTCCTAAATAGCACTCTGGCCTCAGAATCAGCCCTAAAGGCATTCGGATCTGGCTGAAAAGCTCATGAGAGTATTTCAGGCATGGAAAGCCAAGACACTCTGGCAAAAGATCTCTGTGAGTGAGATCCCAGTGGAAAGAACAGGTCATCAAAAAAGGAGGTACCTTTCTCTGAAGGGAGGAGAGAACCTCCACTTTGACTATGACCTTGTCTAAACAAGATAAGAGTCGGAGAACTCAGAGGGCTTCCATAGCCTTGGAAACTCATGACTGGAGCATAGGGAGATTACTGATGCCATAGACAGGAGTGTCAATTGGTAAAGTCAACAACAGGAGTCACTGTGCACTTACTCCTCATGTAGGATCTCTATCCTTAATGTGCTGTACATTGAGATTTAATGCTATAACGAGTACTCAAACAGTATATTTCACTTTGTGTTTCTATGGGGGTGCAAACTGTTGAAATCCTTACTTAATGCATACTAAACTGATCCTCTGTAAAAAAAAAAAAAAAAAAAAAAAGAAATTATCAATTCCCAACTTGACTCTCATTGGGATTAAACATGACAATAGGTCTGCTCTGATTTCATCATCATTTAAAAAAAATCATCTATTATTTTTCACTTTATGTTTCTGTGTGGGAGCAAACTGTTGAAATCCATACTTGATGTATACTAAGCTGATCTTCTGTATATTAAGATAATCAAAAATGAATCTTGATGTGAATGGAAGGGGAGAGGGAGTGGGAAAGGGGAGGGTTGTGGGTGGGAGGGACGGTATGGGGGGGAAGCCATTGTAATCCATAAGTCGTACTTTGGAAATTTATATGCATTAAATAAAAGTTAAAAAAAAAAGCACAAAGAAGGTGAAAATAAATCATTTTCCTTTAAAAAAAATAAATAAAGCTATTTTATCCTTTGTTTTATCAAAAAAAAAAAAAAAAGAAAAGCCTACTCTTTATCAGCACAATCTGGAAATGATAGCTCTTAGGTTGGATTTACAATTTTCTTTTATGACAGATGGAAACAACATCATAGAAAACAATCTTATCTTACTTTTATGTAATTAGTTGTTTTTGTTGAATGGTGGATCCAGGGCTAAACAAACCAGCTTACATGGAGAAAGAGGAAAGGGAAGAGACAGTTTCAGTGATTTTAAAGAGAAGAAATTAAACAACTACGTTATGTGGAATGTGATTTCTGTTCGCAGCTATTTTGCTCCTTTACAAAAATGGTGGTATGTGGATGTGCTTAGAAGTTTCTAGAATCCGGGGCCACTCCAAGATTCTGCAACAAACCTGGTCAAATAATAGATATTTGATGGGTAGAGAAACAGAGGAAGACAGAAATGAATGGCTTAACTTTTTTTTTTTTATAAATCTATGAAAAAGAATTCGCATGACAATCATCATCTCATCAAAGGGTCACTGATGATACTAATGTGTAGTATTACTTCTCTTTTTTTTATTTTTATATATAAAACTTGTTACTTTCAAATAATTTTGCAGCATTATACAAGAAAATAGCAACCAAGATGAAAACCTTTTACAGAAGACAGGAAAGATTAAGGTTTTTATAAGGAGGGCTGAAGGGATGTTTCAGGAATGTATTTCTTATTATTACTTACTTCTCAAGATTGTGTAAGGGTGTGATTGAATAGTTCCTAGGCACTATGCCCAATTAGTGTGACACCTGTTTCACTACAACTGCGGCAGTCTTTTGTGGCAGCTGCCATTAGGGGGCACTGCATGCATGTTGGTTCAGATCAAGAATGTTATTGATTGAGAATTAAGATCTAAAGAAAAGGATTAAGAAGTCAAAAGAAGCTAGTTTTGTTTAAACACTTCCTGAAGAATATGCAAGCAATTCTTTACTCAAACATCAGAGAGCTTTGAGTATGTGAAGTTGGCATATAGATAAACTCAGAGTTTATAGGAAAGGTTAAGGGACAAGATCTAACAAAAAAAAGCAAACAAGAAAGTTAAATGTCTGCCTTTTAAAGACATTATGGATTTCCATTTTTATATTCTTCTTACTGGCACTTGTCATTATTACAATTTAATACTGCTAGCTTGTTCTTAATCTTCACTTAGCGTCTGCAGTCTTTGGATGAGTTTTTGCTCTATGAGACATTTGAAGCATTTTTTTCTATTCTACTGCTTTTTTAATCTTTTATTTAATGAATATAAATTTCCAAAGTATGACTCCTGGGTTACAATGGCTTCCCCCCCCGTACCGTCCCTCCCACCCACAACCCTCCCCTTTCCCACTCCCTCTCCCCTTCCATTCACATCAAGATTCATTTTCAATTATCTTAATATACAGAAGATCAGCTTAGTATACCTTAAGTAAGGATTTCAACAGTTTGCTCCCACACAGAAACATAAAGTGAAAAATAATAGATGATTTTTTTAAATGATGATGAAATCAGAGCAGACCTATTGTCATGTTTAATCCCAGTGAGAGTCAAGTTGGGAATTGATAATTTCTTTTTTTTTTTTACAGAAGATCAGTTTAGTGTACATTAAGTAAAGATTTCAATCGTTTGCACCCCCATAGAAACACAAAGTGAAATATATTGTTTGAGTACTCGTTATAGCATTAAGCCTCAATGTACAGCACATTAAGGACAGAGATCCTACATGAGGAGTAAGTGCACAGTGACTCCTGTTGTTGACTTTACCAATTGACACTCCTGTTTATGGCATCAGTAATCTCCCTATGCACCAGTCATGAGTTTCCAAGGCTATGGAAGCCCTCTGAGTTCTCCGACTCTTATCTTGTTTAGACAAGGTCATAGTCAAAGTGGAGGTTCTCTGCTCCCTTCAGAGAAAGGCACCTCCCTCTTTGAAGACCTGTTCTTTCCACTGGGATCTCACTCACAGAGATCTTTTTGCCAGAGTGTCTTGGCTTTCCATGCCTGAAATACTCTCATGGGCTTTTCAGCCAGATCCGAGTGCCTTTAGGGCTGATTCTGAGGCCAGAGTGCTATTTAGGACATCTGCCATTCTATGAGTCTGCTGAGTATCTCACTTCCCATGTTGGATCACTCTCCCCTTTATTTATTCTATCGGTTAGTGTTAGCAGGTACTAGACTTGTTTATGTGCTCCCTTTGACTCTTAGTCCTTTCATTATGATCAATTGTGAACTGAAATTGATCACTTGGAATAGTGAGATGGCATTGGTACATGCCACCTTGATGGGATTGAACTGGAATCCCCTGGTATGTTTCCAACTCTACCAATTGGGGCAAGTCAGCTTGAGCATGCCCCAAATTATACATCTCTTCCCTCTCTTATTCCCACTCTTATGTTTAACAGGGATCACATTTCAGTTAATTTCCAACACTTAAGAATAACTGTGTGATAATTACAGAATTAAACCAGTCATATTAAGTAGAACAGACAAAAAAACTACTAAGAGGGATAATGTATTAAGTTGTCCATTAACAGTCAGGGCTATGCTGATCAAGTCACCATTTCTCATAGTGTCCATTTCACTTCAGGAGGTTTCCTTTTTGGTGTTCAGTCAGTTGTCACCGATCAGGGAGAACATATGGTATTTGTCCCTTTGGGACTGGCTTACTTCACTCAGCATTATGTGTTCCAGATTCCTCCTTTTTGTTGCAAATGACTGGATTTCGTTGTTTCTTACTGCGGTATATTATTCTAAAGAATACATGTCCCATAATTTCTTTATCCAGTCTACCGTTGATGGGCATTTAGGTTGGTTCCAGGTCTTGGCTATTGTGAATTGAGCTGCAATAAACATTAGGGTGCAGACCGCTTTTTTGTTTGTCAATTTAAACACCTTTGGGTAAATTCCAAGGAGTGGGATGGCTGGGTCGAACGGTAGGGTTATATTCAGGTTTCTGAGGAATCTCCAGACTGATTTCCATAGTGGCTTTACCAGTTTGCATTCCCACCAACAGTGGGTTAGTGTCCCTTTTTCCCCACATCCTCGCCAGCATCTGTTGTTGGTAGATTTCTGTATGTGAGCCATTCTAACCGGGGTGAGGTGAAACCTCATTGTGCTTTTGATTTGCATTTCCCTGATTGCTATTGACCTTGAACATTTTTTCATGTGCCTGTTGGCCATTTGGATTTCCTCTTTTGAAAAATGTCTATTGAGGTACTTGGCCCATCTCTTAAGTGGGTTGTTGATTTTGTTTTTGTGGAGTTTCTTGATCTCTTTGTAGATTCTGGTTATTAACCCTTTATCTGTTGCATAGTTTGCAAATATTTTTTCCCATTCCGTTGGTTGTCTCTTCACTCTCCTGACTGTTTCTTTTGCAGTACAGAAACTTCTCAATTTGATGCAATCCCAATAGTTGATTTTGGCTTTGACTGCCTGTGCCTCCCGGGTCTTTTCCAGAAATTCTTTGCCTGTGCCAATATCTTGAAGGGTTTCTCCAATGTTCTCTAGTAACTTGATGGTGTCAGGACGTAGATTTAGGTCTTTAATCCACGTTGATTGGATTTTTGTGTAAGGTGTAAGGTAGGGGTCTTCTTCATGCTTCTGCACGTGGAAATCCAGTTTTCCCAGCACCATTTATTGAATAGACTGCCCTTGCTCCAGGAATTAGTTTTAGATCCTTGATCAAATATAAGATGGCTGTAGATGTTTGGGTTGATTTCTGGTGTTTCAATTCTGTTCCATTGGTCTATCCATCTGTTTCTGTACCAGTACCATGCTGTTTTGATTACAACTGCCCTGTAGTATGTCCTGAAATCTGGTATTGTGATGCCTCCGGCTTTGTTTTTGTTGTACAAGATTGCTTTAGCTATTCGAGGTCTCTTGTGCCTCCATATGAATTTCAGCATCATTTTTTCTAGATCTGCGAAGAATGTCTTTGGTATCTTGATTGGGATTGCATTGAATCTATAAATTGCTTTTGGGAGAATGGACATTTTGATGATGTTGATTCTTCCAATCCATGAGCATGGAAGATTTTTCCATTTCTTGGTATCCTCTTCTATTTCTTTCTTTAAGGTTTTGTAATTCTCATCATAGAGATCTTTAACGTCCTTGGTTAAGTTTATTCCAAGGTATTTGATTGTTTTTGTAGCTATTGTGAATGGGATTGATCTTAGAAGTTCTTTCTCAGTCATGGCATTGCTTGTGTATACAAAGGCTGTTGATTTTTGTGCATTGATTTTATATCCTGCCACTTTGCCAAACTCCTCTATGAGTTCCAATAGTCTCTTAGTAGAGTTCTTTGGATCCTCTAAGTACAGAATCATATCGTCTGCAAAGAGGGATAGTTTGACTTCTTCCTTCTTGATTTGTATTCCTTTGATTTCTTTTTCTTGTCTGATGGCTCTGGCTAACACTTCCAGAACTATGTTAAATAGCAGTGGTGAGAGTGGACATCCCTGCCTGGTGCCAGATTTCAGTGGAAATGCTTCCAACTTTTCCCCATTCAATAGGATGCTGGCTGTGGGTTTTTTATAAATTGCTTTGATTATATTGAGGAATGTTCCTTCTATACCCAATTTGCTTAGAGTTTTCATCATGAAAGGGTGTTGAATTTTATCAAATGCTTTCTCTGCATCAATTGAGATAATCATATGGTTTTTCTTTTGCAGTCTGTTAATGTGGTGAATCACATTGATTGATTTGCGAATGTTGAACCATCCCTGCATACCAGGGATGAATCCCACTTGGTCTGGGTGGATGATTTTCCTGATGTGTTGTACTCTATTGGCCAGAATTTTATTGAGGATTTTTGCGTCTATGTTCATCAAGGATATTGGTCTGTAATTTTCTTTCAGTGCTGCATCTTTCTCTGGCTTAGGGATTAAGGTGATGCTGGCTTCATAGAAAGAATTTGGGAGGATTCCCTCTTTTTCGATTGTTCTGAATAGTTTGAGAAGAATTAGAGTCAGTTCTTCTTTAAATGTCTGGTAGAATTCAGCAGTGAATCCATCTGGTCCTGGGCTTTTCATTGTTGGGAGGGCCTTTATTACTGTTTCAATTTCTGTCTCAGTTATGGGTCTATTTAGGTTTTCTATGTCTTCATGGTTCATTTTTGGTAGATTGCATGTGTCCAGGAATCTATCCATTTCTGATAGGTTTTCCTGTTTGCTGGCATACAGGTCCTTGTAGTAATTTCTGATGATTCTTTTTATTTCTGTGGTGTCTGTTGTTACGTTTCATTTTTCATCTCTGATTTTATTGATTTGGGTCTTTTCTTTTTTTAGTTAGTTGGGCCAATGGGGTGTCAATTTTGTTTATTTTTTCAAAAAGCAGCTTCTCACTTGGCTGATTTTTTGTAATGTTTTTTTGGATTCAATCAGTTAATTTCTTCTCTGGTTTTAATTATTTCTCTTCTCCTACTAGATTTGGGTTTGGTTTGCTGCAGTTTTTCTAGGTCCTTGAGGTCGCTGAAAGCTCATTTATTTGGTACCTTTCCAATTTCTTGATATAGGCACCTATTGATATAAATTTGCCTCTCAATACTGCTTTTGCTGTATCCCATAAATTTTGATATGTTGTGTTGTTGTCTTCATTTACTTCCAGAAAGTTTTTGATATCTCTTTTGATTTCTTGAATGACCCAGTGTTCATTCAGGAGCATGTTGTTCAGTCTCCATGTGTTTGCATACTTTCTGGGGTTTCCTGAGTTGCTAATTTCCAGCTTCATTCCACTGTGGTCTGAGAAGCTGCATGGTATGATTCTAATTCTTTTAAATTTGCTGAGACTTGCTTTATGGCCTAGTATGTGATCAATCCTAGAGAAGGTTCCATGCACTGCTGAGAAGAATGTGAAGTCTGTAGATGTGGGGTTGAAAGTTCTGTAGATATCTGTTAGATCCATTTGGGCAATAGTGTCAATTAAATCTGCTGTTTCCTTGTTGATCTTCTGTCCGGATGATCTGTCTATTTCTGAGAGTGGAGTATTGAAGTCCCCCAGTACTATTGTATTGGAATCTAAATCTCCCTTTAAGTCCCTTAACATATCTTTTAAATAGACTGGTGCCCTGTAATTAGGTGCATATACATTTATAATAGTTACATCTTCCTGTTGAATTGAACCCTTAATCATTATATAGTGTCCCTCTTTGTCTCTCTTAACAGTTTTTGTATTAAAGTTTATTTTGTCTGATATTAGTATGGCTACACCTGCTTTTTGTTGGTTTCTGTTGGCATGGAATATCTTTTTCCAACCTTTCACTTTCAGTCTGCATGCCTCTTTGTTAGAGAGATGTGTTTCTTGTAGGCAACAAATAGTTGGGTTGTGTTCTGTGAGCCAGTCAGCCAAACGGTGTCTTTTAACTGAAGAATTCAGACCATTAATGTTCAATGTGACTATTGATACGTAGTGACTTTGCCCTGCCATTTTCCCGGAAATATTTTCTAGTATATGCTTTGAGCTTCCCATGCTCTTTTACTGGTAGGTGTTCTTCCTTTCCCTTCTTTCATATTGATGGCCGTGTTTCTGTGTTTCTGAGTGTAGCACATCTTTAAGTATCTTTTGCAGGGCCGGATGAGTGGCCACAAAGTCTTTCAATTTCTGTTTGCTATGAAAGGTCTTTTTTTCACCTTCATTCACAAATGAGAGCTTGGCAGGATATAATATTCTGGGCTGGCAATTTTTCTCTCTTAGCACCTGTGCTATGTCTCGCCATTCCCTCCTAGCCTGTAGTGTTTCTGATGAGAAGTCTGCTGTGAGTCTGATTGGAGATCCTCTGAGAGTAATCTGACATTTCTCTCTTGCACATTTTAGGATCTTTTCTTTATGTTTCACTGTGCTAAGTTTAATTACCACGTGTCATGGTGAGGATCTCTTTTGGTCATGTTTATTGGGGGTTCTATGAGCTTCCTGTACTAGGATATCTCTGTCCTTTTCCAAACCTGGAAAGTTCTCTGCTAGTATCTCACTAAAAAGGCCTTCCAATCCTTTCTCTCTCTCCATGCCTTCAGGAACTCCTAGAACTCGAATGTTGGTTTTTTTAATAGTATCCTGTAGATTCCCAACAATATTTTTTAGGTTTCTAATTTCCTCTTCTTTTCTTTGGTTTGACTGTATGTTTTCCTGTGCTCTATCTTCTAAGTCCGATATTCTCTCTTCTGCTTCACCCATTCTGTTTTTAAGGCTTTCTAATGTGTTTGTCATTTGATCTATTGAGCTCTTCATTTCATTTTGATTTCTCTTCACTATAACACTTTCCTGTTCTACTAGTTTCTGTGTTTCATTTTGACTCTTCCTTAAAATTTCATTTTCACGAGAGAGATTTTCAATCTTGTCCATTAAGGATTTCTGTAGTTCAAGGATTTGCTTTTGAAAACTTCTAAATGTTCTTATCATAAATTTTTTGAAATCCGTATCTTGCATTTCTTCTATCTCATCATCTTCATACTCTTGGCTTGGGGTGTTTTGCTTATTTGGAGGCATCATAGTGTCATCGTTGATCTTGCTCCCTCTATTTCTGTGTTTGTTACTCGGCATAGTTAATTCTTCTTGCGTCACTGTGCGTTTTTTTTTTTTTTTTTTATACTGTGTCCGTGTTAAGTGGACTGCCTGCTGTTGGAGGAGCCTTGGAGGCTTGAGATGGGTGCGGCCTGAGAGCTCTGCCTGGTTCTTCCTCCCCTTTCAGCGCTGACGTGTGGACTCGGAGCCCTGAGCGTACCAAGTCTCCCCGCTGTTGTCTGTGTGGCATGCACTCCCCTTCGAGCACTGGCGCGCAGACCCTGGGGCTTCCGTGGCTCGGTCTCGCGACTTGGCTTCCGCGCGGTGGGCGACCTTGTTCTCCCAGTAGGTCCTCCGATTCACGGCCACTCCATCCAGAAGGGTTTCCCCTGCAATATTTTCCTGGTTCTTTTTTCTGCGGCTACCGTAACTCCCCTTTTATTAAACTAAATTTTCCCGGACTATCGGTGCGCGCCCTCACTATTCCGCCATCTTGGCTCCGCCAATTCTACTGCTTTAATAATTTGTCCGATATGTTAGAAATAAGCCAAAAGCCAGGTGTTTTAGGGGTAAAAGGCTTGAAGGTTTTAATTTTTGAATTAATAACTTCCTTGGTTCATTTAAAAGTCTCAGTTTTGGAAGTAAAAGCCTCTTCTATGTATTCTAGTGAAGATGGGTGAAACTTTTATGTCTTTCACATTGGTAGTTGTATAAAATAAAAGAAAGAACATTATAGATCTCTTTTGACTTCTTTTTTTTTTTTTTTGACAGGCAGAGTGGACAGTGAGAGAGAGAGACAGAGAGAAAGGTCTTCCTTTGCCGTTGGTTCACCCTCCAATGGCGCACCGCGGCCGGCGCACTGTGCTGATCCGATGGCAGGAGCCAGGAGCCAGGTGCTTTTCCTGGTCTCCCATGGGGTGCAGGGCCCAAGCACTTGGGCCATCCTCCACTGCACTCCCTGGCCACAGCAGAGGGCTGGCCTGGAAGAGGAGCAACCGGGACAGAATCCAGCGCCCCGACCGGGACTAGAACCCGGTGTGCCGGCGCTGCTAGGCGAGGATTAGCCTAGTGAGCCGCGGCACCAGCCTCTTTTGACTTCTGATGATCAGTACTTTTTCCTCCTTAAAAGCTCATGGAAAATATCTATTATTATTTTATAATAGAAATAATAGCAATAATTACACAATAAGCACAATTTACTGTGATTATTATGTTCTAGGCACCACTGGGCTTCATATGTATTAATCTATTTAATCCCTGTAACTTTAAAGTAGTTACTGTTCTCATTTATAGAAGAAGAAAATGAACACCAAATGGTTTAGAAATATGCCAAGACTACGCAACAAATAAGTGGTAAATTTGGAATTTGAACTTAGCTTGTTTGGTATCATTGTACTGCTTTTCACATACAAATTTTTATGTACAATTTTAATAACCTCATAATTTAGAATCAATTTTTCATACAATTAAGTGATTTTGTATAGGATGATAATGCATTTGGGTTTAAGTCCTTGTCATCTGGTTATAATGCATATTTTGAAAATTAGAACAAAAGTAAAACCGTCGTATTAAAAATTTTGTCCAGAGAGGGAGAATTTATTATGTGCTGTCTTGATTCTGAGAGAAACTGAAGGTTTACTATTGGTTATCATGCCTGAAATGGAATTGGTATTTGCTGTTATGACATTGAATATGACTGCCTTGAAATGCCAAGCAGGAATATCTTTTCTTTTCTTTCTCTATAGAAAAGGTGTTTATGCAATGTTATATGATTGATACATACCAGTCAGTAATAGGAGAGCCTGAAGACAGCACTTGCAAACATATTAGAGTCTGAACAATGCTTTCAAAAGAAATAAAAGAGGAGGGAGGGAGGAAAGGAAGGAGGAACAGAGTTATTATTATATTCTTATAATTGTTTATATGAATTATGCTGACTTTGTTCTTTTTGTATTAATATAATGTTAACATGACAATTGATGAGAAAGAAATAAAAAAGCCATGCTTTTGAGAAGAAGTTGCTTGCTATCTACCTGTCCCAAATGCAGAATCACACCGGAATCAAGGATGGAGAAGATAGGGAGCAATACATATTTGTTGATTTTATTTTATTTGGTTCTAAATTATTCAAAGATGATTGTTCTTGTACCACTTTATCTCTTGCTATGCTCTTCTCATTGTTAATATCCTCTGTCTCCTTTATGCATTTGCAGCAACCATATTTATGAATATTAGTAATGCATCTGTATAAAGAGGTGGTACTGACTGGCCTTTTTGTTGCAGTTCTGCAGTCTGTATATATATATATATGTATATATACACACATATATACCATATATATGGATCTGGTAATATATATATATATATATATACACACATAAATATATTCTATGGATCTGGTAATATAATAAGTTAAGCAGTACCATAGTTTGGAGAATTCTGACTATTTGTACTTGAATGTATATGTAAATAGCAACTATAAACAGTCTACATATACATATATATATAATAAATCACCATTATTAAACATTAAGGTTATTTCTCAATTTGGGGTTGTTATAAATATTTAAATAAGTATCCTTATACATGAATTTGCAATATTGTCTAAGTGTAATCCTAGAGATGGTTATTGCTGTGTGAAATACTGTAAATGTTTTAAGATTTTTTGATATATATAGATAGCTAAATTGTCTTTTAGAAAAATTATATTAGTGTACTCCCTAGGTCCCTATATAGAGTGTTTATAGTTGTTATTTACACATACATTCAAGTATAAATAATCAGAATTCTCCAAACTATGGTACTGCTTAACTTACTATATTACCAGATCCATAGAAGATTCTGTGATTAAACATTAAGAGCAATTCTCACTGTGAATAATACATTATCCTATATTGTCAGCAAATGAGTATTGCCACTAATTAAGAATTAATTTGCTAAGCAAATTTCCCCAACATAGCTTGTAAAGGAATTTTACATAGTAAGTACTTTTTGTACATGCAGAATAATATATTTTATAACGGAATTTTGAAATAGTAACTGTTTTTCATATGTAATAAACATAGCAATAAAATTTTTCCTATTAGTTTATTTTGGAAACATAATCTTTTAAATGGATGAAAGATATGAATAGATAATTTCCAACAGAAAGAATTTTTCAAAGAAGAATAAAACTGTTAAATTTTCTTTTCTTGATATAATAAAAAATACAATAAAAAGGAGCCACTTTTATCCATCAACTTGATGATAGAATTGGATTTTTCTCTAATGATAGATGGTGCAGGGAAATGGGAACTCTTTTATAATGTCAAAAGGGAGTACACTAATATAATTTTTCTAGAAGACAATTTAGCTATCTATATGTATCAAAAAATCTTAAAGCATTTACTGTATTTCACACAGCAATAACCATCTCTAGGATTATACTTAGACAATATTGCAAATGCATGTATAAGGATACTTATTTAAATATTTATAACAACCCCAAATTGAGAAACAACCTTAATGTTTAATAATGGTGATTTATTATGGGATTATGGTAATTGTCTAAAACCAAGCCATACCAAAATAAATCCCTCACACACACACACACACACACAGCCATAATGAAGAAAAATATTTAGTGACATGGAAAGATGTCTACCTATATTTTAAATAAAAAAATATTCTACAATAAAAACAAGGAAGCATACATGTCAAATGACAGAGTTTATCTCTGGATGATGTACTTATGGGTAATTTTAATCTTTATGTTTTTCTAATTTTCAAAGTTCTAGAGTGTACATGTATTTATAATACATGAAATGCATTGTTATATTTTCCAAGAAGAAAGGAATATACTCCTGTGTTATTACTCTGTGTCTGATTCAGTTCAGACTGTAGTACCAAATTACTATCTCTTTAACAACAAAGATTTATATAAGAGACACAAGGAATTCTTATGGTTTTAGAGGCTGGGAAGGGTAAGATTAAGGTCCTGGTAGATGCAGTGTCTGATGAGACCTGGTTTCCTGGTTTGCAAATGTCCACTTTCTCACTGTATCTTTGTTAAAAATGTGTTTTATTTATTTGAAAGGCATAATGACATAGAGAGATGGAGAGATAGTGGGGGGTGAAGAGAGAGAGAGAGAGAGCTTCCATCCCCTGGTTCACTCTTCAAATGGCCACAGTGGCTGGGGCTGGGCCAGGTTGAAGCCAGGAACCTGGAACTCCATCCAGATCTCCCACATGGGTGGCAGGGAGCCAAGTACCTGGGACTTTACCTGCTACATCCCAAGGTGTGCATTAGCAGGAAGCTGGATCAGAAGTGGAGCAACTGGGACTCAAACTCTCACTCTGAAATGGGAAGTTGGCACTGCAGGTGGCAATTTAAACTAATGCAGCACAATACCAGCCCCACATTATATCTTCATACAGTGGAGAAGAGAGTGAAAAGCGGGGGTACAGAGCGAGTGAGCAAGTGAGGAAGATTATGTTTATTCTTTTAGGGGAACTACTGTTATTTATGAAGGCTGTGCATTCATGACCTAATTAATTGCCTCTTAAAGATCCCACTTCCAAATACTATTACAATATATGTTAGGATTTTATTATATAAAATATGTGATTGATGACATTGGAGTGATGGAACGTAATAGGGCTTGAATGCCAAGATTACAAAGAGGAATGAAATGTATGGAGATGATTCCAATATCTTGTAAATGCTTTCTCCCTTGAGGGATTGGCTAATCTGCAGCAGCATTTGAGAGGCTGAGAAACTCAAAAAAAAGAATTGGAGAGTAACGTAATGCAGTGTTTTCAGTTATTTCTATTTGTCGAGCAGAAAAATACTTAAATTCAGTGTCCACTAAATAGCAGGTGCCTTGAACACCCATGATTTTATTTGGGAAGCCTGAAAGTCTATATAAGAGTGCAGCAGCCACTGGGGGGTGAACCAATGGCAAAGGAAGACCTTTCTCTCTGTCTCTCTCTCTCACTGTCCACTCTACCTGTCAAAAAAAAAATTGAGTGAAGGAAAACAGGAAATAATTAATCACAAAGAATAAATTCAGCTTTGAGTATTCCCTGTTGGTTTAAAGATATTAACTTCCATGCTTTCAATAGAGGCATAAGTAATTACTGTTTGAAAGTACAAAATATCATCTAAATTCTCAATTTATTACTGCAATTGTTCTTTTAAAATGCTTGTGATTGAATAAAAAAATTACTAGGTATTCCAAAGATCAGGCTCAAGGAACGAAAAACCAATAGAAAAAAATGGACAAAAATAAACCAGCAATGATTATCTATGTAATGAATGAATCACATGGGATCAAAAATAACTGGAACTATTTTTGGGGTTTTCAATACATAAGATCATTAGATCTGCAAACTGACAATTTGACTGCTTCATTTATAATTTGTATGCCCTTTATTTCTTTCTCTTGCGAATTTGCTCTACTGTGGACTTTCAGTACCATGTTGAATAAAAGCAGTGAAAATGGACTGCAGAATACAAAGTTAATTTACAAAAATCTCTAGGGTTATTATACCCCAATAGTGAATCATCTGAACAAGAAACCATAAAGCATCCCCATTTCCAATAGTTACAAAAATATAAAATACCTAAGAATAAATTTAACCAAAGAGATGAACTATCTCTTCAATGAAAACTATAAATTGTGGATGAAAGAAATTAAAAATATACAGAGAAATGGAAAGACAGCTCACATTCAAAGATTGGAAGAACCAATGTCACTAAGATATACACATTACCCAAAGTGGATTACAGATTCAATGCAATTCCTATAAAAATTCCAATGACATTTTTCATAGAACTAGAAAAATACTACAAAAATTTGTGTGGAACTACAAAAGACCAAGGACAGCAATGTGATCTTGAGCAAAATGTATTATGTAGGAGGCGGTACACTGCCTGACTATAAAATGTATAACTTCCACTTTGACTATGACCTTGTCTAAATAAGATCGGAGTCGGTGAACACAAAAGGCTTCCATAGCCTTAGCAACTCATGACAAGAGCCTAGGGTGATTACTGAGGCCATAAACAAGAGTTTCAATTTGTTAAGTCAACAACAGGAGTCACTGTGCACTTACTCCTCATGTAGGATCTCTGTCCTTAATGTGTTGTTCAATGGGAATTAATGCTGTAACTAGTACTTAAATAGTATTTTACACTTTATGTTTCTGTGTGGGTGCAAACTGTTGAAATCTTTACTTAATATATACTAAATTGATCTTCTGTATATAAAGATAATGAAAATGAATCTTGAAGTGAATGGAGTGGGAGAGGGAGCGGGAAATGGGAGGGTTGCGGGCGGGAAGGAAGTTATAGGGGGGAAAAAGCCATTGTAATCCATAAGCTGTACTTTGGAAATTTATATTTACTAAATAAAAGCTAAAAAAATAAAATGTATAACAAAGCTACAGCATGGAAGAGGCTGATATTGTGGCATAATGGGTTAGGCTATTGCCTGCATTGCTAGCATCCCATATGGGTGCTGGTTCGAGACCTGGCTGTTCCACTTCTGATACAACTCTCTGAAAATGTGCCTGGGAAAGCAGCAGAAGATGAACTAATTGCTTGAGCCCCTGCCACCCTCTTGGGAGACCAGGAAAAATCTCCGGGCTTCAGCCTAGCCCAGCCCTGGCTGTTGTGGCCAGCTGGGGAGTGAAACAGTGGATAGAAAATCTCTCTCTCTCTCTCTTTCTCTCTGTCTCTCCATCTCTCTCAAATTAGTAATTTTTTTAAATAGCGTGATGGCATAAAAATAGATCCAGGGAGCAGTGGAACACAATATAGACCATACAAGTAAACCCATTCTATAGCCCACTGATCTTTAACAAAAGTGCTAAGAACACACATTGGAAAATGGGTAGTCTTTTTAATAAGTGGTGTTGGGACAATCAGATATCCACATGAAGAAGGATGAAACTATATCCTTATCTTTCACCATGTACAAAAAATAAGCTCAAAATATACTAAAGACCTAAATATGAGGCTCCAAACCTTGAAACTATTGGAAGAAAACATAAGAAAAACACTTAAAGACATGCAAGGGGCAAGGATTTCCTGGATTGGATCATAAAAGCATAAGAAATAAAAGTAGAGAACTGACATTGTATCAAACTAAAACAGACTGACAAGAGTATTTATCAGGAGAGTTCAAGGTGTGCTCAGGAGCTTCCTTTATTCAGCTATGGGGGATCTAAGGAGTCATTTTCCTTAAGAGTCCAATTAATTTTGTTTTTGTTTTGTTTTTAGTGTTTTTAGATGACTGGCATTTCTAGATGGTATGCAATTTCCAAGTTACTCCTAATACATGGGACACCACAGCCATAACTTTTGAAACAAAAATAGACCCATTGTCACTTTGTGCCATCCTAAGCAGACCAAGTCTTGGTGTAATTTCTCTTAGAAGCTTTTTATGTCTTCTCCAACATTGTAAGTTTGTTTGTCAGGGGGTCTTTTTTTTTAAAGACTTATTTATTTATTTGAAAGTCAGAGGTAGTCTTATGCACCTAATGAGGGTATATTTAAACATTAGAAAGTATTTAAATACCCCTTGGACTGTAGGCGTGACTGTGAAGTTGACCTGCCAATCTTTTTAAGTTAAATTCCCCTCATCTGTGCTACTTTAGCAAGCAGGGGTCTAGGAGGCTTGGTCTGTACATTATTTTTAAGACAATAAGTGTATTATTTGGCTATTTTATCTACCAATCCCTTTATATACAGAGTTTTGTTTCCCTTAAGTAGCCAGTTGTACATTGTCTCTTTACCATAATGTGTGGCACCATGGAATTGGTTAATCACTTTCCAGTTCAGGTTACAGGGATGTCAATACTTTTCCATTTTGTCTACCATCCATCCTTCTGCAATAGTGGTTCTTTGGAAAACCCTCTCATTGGACTTCCTGTGAATCTTCTGGAGAGTACTTAGGCTCAGACTTAGCAAGGGGCAGGATGTCTCCTCTGTCAGGGCTGCCTGCTCTGCAGCGACATCAGTCAGGTTGTCACCTCTTGCTGCCTGAGAATCTCCCTTTGATAGCCTATGTGGTACATAAGAACTATTCCTTACTTTCTTCTAAAGCCAGTAGAAAACTGAGAATTTCTTTGCCATTTTTAATTTCCTTGTTGTTAGCATCTAGCAGTCCCCTTTCTGTACAGAAGCCCTGTGAACATGGCTTACTGAGAAGGCACACCTAGAGTCAGTACAGACTGTTAAAGCCTTTCCTGTCCCCAGTTCTAGTGCCCTAGTCAGGGCTGTTGCTTTTGCCTTTTATGCAGATGTCCCTGGAGAGAGACTCTTACCTTTAATAGTTCCATGTAAAGACCACGTTGTATGTCTAGCTTTCTGATGACCAATTAGCATGAAATTGCTACCATCTACAAATCTTATTTTTCTAATGGGAAGAGGTTCACTTCTGAGATATTTCCTACTTCGGAACACTAGGTCTGTCACTCAGAGCAATTATGTGCTAAGGGGTACGGAGACACTGGCAGCAATGTGGTAGGGTTCAGGATCTGACAAGGACTGTATGACAGAGAGGTTTGGAGTATCCAGAACAAGCTTTGGTAATATAGTTTCTTACTAGCAGTTAACTAATGGCTAATTTTGTTTCTAGAATATTTGTCATCTGATATGGAGTCCAGTCAGGGTTTATCCCTAGCATACTGAATCTAAGTTTTTGGAAAAATAATATATCACTTGTTTTAATGATCCCTACATTTGGCTTAGGACCCCCACCTCCACCCCACAATTTCTGTCTTTCAAGTATACACAAGTAAGGGGGCTTTTCTAAATCAAATATTCCTAAAGTAGGGAAGTTCATCAGTTCCTTAGCTTTTTATAGCCATGATTACATTGTATGTCCCTTTTAAAGAAGTTCGTTTTCTATCCTTTTAATATGCCAGAAAGGGATTTTGCTATTAGCTCAAAATTGGGTATGTAAATTCAGGAGTCAAGCATTTCCAGGAATCTCCATTCTTGTTTTTCTGTTTTAGGGTAAAAGCAAGTTATAAATTGTCAATTTATGTTTTTTAGGGTAGGCTCCATTGTCCTTGGCGTATTATAAATCCTAGATACTTTATATTTTTTTAGAAATTTTTGTCTTTTTTGGATACTTTATATTCCTTATCTGCCAGATAATTCAAGGTTTTAATGGTGTTATCAGAAACCTCATTTGAGGAGATAGCAATAATATCATCAACATATTATAATTGTAATAATTTCTGATTGTAGCCCCCTCAGGTCTCTTCTCAAAATTTTCTTCAAAATTGTAGAAGAGTTTTTAAGTATTTGTGGTGTAACAGTACAACAATACTGCAACCTCTGGTGAGTTTTGTGTCTTTCCACTAAAAGGCAAATAGCTGTTGGGACTCTGGGTCCAGGTGAGTACCAGAGGACATATATTTTAAGTCTAAGATAGTGATACTTGCTATCCCCTGGCAAACTGATCAACAGAGTGCAGCGATTGGGTACCATAGGGTGGGCGTCCTAAACTGCTTCATTCACAGTTGTCAATCCTTTGTAAACCCATATTCATCTGGCTGGAGTTTCTTAATAGGGAATACAGATGTGTTACAAGGTGAATTATAGGGCCTGATCAATCCCTAGCTAGGAAGTCATTTAAAACTAGTGAGAATCAGCTGTTACTTTGGGTCTAATAGAATATTAGCTAGTCCTGGCCAGTGATGAGTATACCTTACTATTATCTTTACAAGTTGGCAGTCCATCTCACATGATCCTGGGCCCATACTTCTATATTAACCCAAGCTAAAATACTTATACCTTCTGGAGTGGTTTCACGATCCTTAGGTACACCTCATGGAGGATAACCAAGAATTCTTTATCATGGTTCCTTGGGAATCTCCTTTCTACTTGGTCTTGACTTAATATACAGTAGTACCCAATTTAGTCGGTAAGTCTGTTCCCAAGAGTGGAATGGGATTCTCAGGGCCATATCGAAATGAGTGAGTCAAAACTTTAGAATGTATTTGGTAAGTTATAAACTCCTATGTCTCTTCATATCTCCTTTTCCTGACACTACGTTAATATTACTGTTGGACAGATGATATTTATCAAGTCCCCATGCCTGTCTGCCCTCTTGTCTGTGCCTCTGCAGCAACCAAAGTCATGGTAACCAACAAGCTCACCTGCTGGGCTGGTTGCCCACAACTCAGCATGGCACTGGGCCACTTTTGTCTGTAGGCCCATATAAGAAACTGAGGGGTACGGTTAGTCACAGATGTGGCTTTTTGCAGATGTGAAAATATACGTAGATTTTTTTGTGCGTGTGTCCAAATACCACCACGGACACAAAGGTAGAAGCCTCTTGTGGCCCCACTGTTGTCGGAGCTAGTGGTTATTTACTATATATCACACCACTGTGAATAAAGGAGGTATAAACCTACAGTTTACTCTGATTTGTTCTGTGACTTGTCAGAATCTGAATCTGTTTGTCCTCTGGACATGCAATTACACTCCCTCTTAGGGAGATAGCCCTTTTCAGTAGTCAGTACAGAGTATATGGCTCCAGTGTTAAGTGAGCACTTAACTCTCTCTTCCCCTTCTATCTTTAGGATAACCTGGGTTCTTGGAGAGATTTAGATTTTATCCTGAACAGCCAATCAGTGAACCCCCCTCCAGGCTTTTTCTTTTGTCAAGGGGAGCTGAAAGGAGTCAGGGTTTCCCTGAGTTCCCCCGCTCTGGTGCTGGCTTGGAGACTCCTTCCATTTTTAGTGTCCCTCCTGCTTGCAGTATGTACAGTGGTTAGGCCATAAATTAGCTGAAGGCCTATTGTTGGCCTCACATATGAAGCAGGGCTTACCCACCCAAGGCGAGACACAGCACAACTTATATTAGTTCTGAAGCATGAAACTTCCTATCGTCTTCCATTCATTCCTCAGAAATTTCTAAACCTGAATGCAATGGCACTACACCTGAGAAACAGGGATGGATGGAGTCAAGTAACCCAGAAACCTGGCAGATTTCTTTGACCAGTTCTTTGGTGATCCTCTGATGTTTTTACTCTACTGTCCTGGAAAAGCATGTCCTTTTCCAGTACCTGATTCTTTCCTGATGGCATGTTTTCTGTCCTGGCTTTCAGTTTTAGCAACTTCTAACCACTTATTATAGTGCCAGTCCCAATTTATTAACTCCTTGATTCTGTGAAATGCTGGACAGAAAGGGGTCCAGGTGGCCACTTCATCTCTTGGATATCTGTTAGCAACTCAGGACTTTTAGACACCTCCCTTGCCAATGCCATGGAGCAACTGTTCTGCAAGAATGAGAAATTCCTGTGCAAGCCACCACTGCCCATTGCACCTCAACTTGGGATGTATCAGCCATTTCCAGAGAGCAAGTGAGCCATCCAGAAGCTGCCACTACCAATCATTTCACAGCTTGTTCCGAGTCACCCCAAATCTAGGTGAGGACCCATTCTATCTAGGCTTCCAATTTTGCTAGCAGACACAAGGAGTCTGTTCACCAAATAATCAGCCTCAAGTGAGAGATGCTCAAAAGAAAGTGAGAAGATGTAATTCTCTAAAGAAACTGCCTCCCTGAGAGGCAATTTGTCAGACCTTTAATAGCAAGAGGAGGGAGAGAATCCAGATATAAAAAAGCAGAGCAAGAGGGATCTTCCTGCTCAAAAAGCATGTATCTTCATGTAAAAATCTGACTCAGACTGGTGTCTCATAGTTTTTCTTGGTGGTAGTGTTGGTCTAGCCCTAAGACAATGTTACAAAGTGAGCTTTCTTAGAACACCCTCTGAAAAGGGTGCTGAGATGAATAAAATGTCTGATTCTACAGGGTTCCTATTCCCTCTTCTTGCCTAACTTCTACATTCTTGACTACAAGGTCTACACAAAGGACTTCAAATATTTCCAGTGAAATTGAAGAGAACTTAACTTGATGAGAGAAGATACTATATTTATAGCTTAAATGACCATTCCTTTAAAGATATCTGATTGCAAACTGATATCCTGAATCTTTAGATTCAATCGGATCCTAGGAGATAATTTTACAGAAATATACACATTTTCTAAAACACAAAAATAAAACATTGATGAATAGGCAATAAAATCTTGAACATCTTGAAAAAGAACAAATTTGGTGGACTTACCTAACAGAAATGAAAATTTATTGTAAAGATACAGTGTAGTATATTCAGACAGTGTGGTCTTGGAATAAATCTACATGAACAGAAAAATCTAGCAGATTAGAAAATGGATCAACGTTCTACACATTTAATATTTTACTTGATTTATAAAATGACACTGTAGAACAGAGGTAAGGGGAAACTAGTTTCCTGAAGAGTTGCAAGACCAATTATAATTTACTTGGAACAAATGAATCTTGCACTGTGTTTACTTCCATGTTAAAAAATTAGCTTCAGATGACTATAGATCTAAATATGGAAGTAAAATAAAAGTACATTTAGAAGAAAACTTTGCAGAATAGCTTTATGACTTTTAGTCTAAACTTTCTTAAACAGATAACAAAAAACATAAGCCATAAAAATATTACATTAAAATGAAGAACTTTTTTTTAAAATAAGATTGTGCTAACAGTGGGAGAAAAAACAGTAAGTTACAGAGTAGGGAAATACATTTCTAATATACATATTTTCTTTGTTTGATCAGTCTGCCATAACAAAATACTGCAGACTAGATGGCCTAAACAACAGAAATTTATTCTTCTCACCATTCTGGAGGCAGCAGGTACAAGATCAAGGTGCCATAGGGTTGGTTTCTCCTTGGCTTGCCAAAGGCTTCCTAATCACTGGTTCTCACCTAAACCTTGATCTGTACTCCAGCTGCTATGGTAGCCACCTCTTCTTATAAGAACACCAATCAGAGACTGGAACAGAACTGTGTTCTATAGGCCTATTTGACCTTAATTACTTCTTTAAAAAGACTCAATCTCTAAGTACAGTCACATTGTAAGGGATAGGGGTTAGGGCCTCAACAAAGGAATTTAAAGGCACAAAATTTGCTTCAAAACATATTATCTAACAAAGAACTTACCTATAGTATGTATTCAGAACTGTTTAAAGTCAGTGAGAAGATACTGTTCCATCGTAAGATCGCAAATTAAACAGAAAAGCAGGGGAAAGACTTTAACAGAGCTTTATGAAAGAGGAAATTTGAAGGCCATTAATATATGAACAGGAGCTCAATATTTTTACTCATCAGTGAAATAAAAATTTAAATCACTCTAAGAAAGCTAATGCAATTACCACAATCATCACAGACAGACAATATCAAGAGTTAGCCAAAATATTGATAAACCCGAAATCTCAAACCCTGATGGGAAGAGAGTGAATTAGTATAATCATTTTGGATATAACAGCATAGACAAATCCCAGCAACAAATTTATCAAGAGAATTAACAGAAGTATCTGTGTGTTTGATGTTCAAAAGCTATGGCGATAAAAGTGACATAATGCTTAACTTGTGCAAAGTAGAGAGGCATTGATATCTATATCCCAGTGCAGAACCAGTGCATATGGGTGTTCATAATATTCTGTTACTTGAATCTTGTAATGGTTACATGGGCGAGTTTGCTTTGTGAAAATTCATTGTATTTTTCCATGTGATTATATTATGTTACACAGTTCTTCAATCAAATTGTTAATTAAAATAATTTTTTGAAAAAATGAAGCATTAATATTTACACATCAATGTGTGCTGGCAAAACATGTTTTGGGTCATAGGGTCCTTGATTGTGCCTCTCAAATCATATCATTCATATTCTATCTCTTCTGCTTATCTTCAGATGTAATATTATAGGTCCTGTTATTCCATATTCCTTGGTCTTTACTTTGCTTTCAAGATTGCTTTAAGAAAGCTGCTAATTGATCTATTATTAGCTAAGAGAATCTTAACTACAATCATATAATATTTTAAAGCATAAAATGTGTTTGCAAAGAAGAACAGCAACATAATTTAAAATCGTAAGTTTGATAGGGATGTTTAATAAACTTGTCTTGCAGGCAAGTGGCAAATGTTTTGAGCCAAGATTTTCACTAGTAAATAAACAGGGTTCATATGTTTACAATTTGTGTATTCTTCACTGTTCCTCAGGATCCATATTTAGATTTAGAAAATTCCTTCTTATGGTTCATGTATTTATTTTTTTCCCACTACACAAGCACACTTCTTTAAAAACAATGAAGTTAATAAAGGAGATAGAACTTACTTACATTTTGCTGGTCTAATGGAAAACCTTTATATTCTGGATCAATGGTAAATGCAAATTCTCAATGTGGCTAGAAGTAGATGAGTAACTGGTCTCAGGAGAAAATGAAGAATCTGGCAATAATATTGATTATGTGTTAGAGATAATATCTGGCATTTTATTGTGCACATATGAACTAATTTAGTCTTCCTATATAGTCACAAAGTAGATATTATTGTGTCTAATTTATAGATATAAAAAACCTTGAATCTCAAAGAATCTATGTAACTTTCCAAGAGTACACAATTGCATATTCATAATAAGGAATAACACTTTTTGAACTTTATTATGTGCTAGGTACTTCCCTGAGAGTTAAATTTTACATCAGTCTTTTAAGGTAGATAATATATTTGTTTACAGATGAGGAGAATGAGGCTAATAGATGTTAAGTAACTTGTTTACCATCATACCATAAGAGGTGGTGCTGTGACACAAATGCAGGCAGCCTGAATGTAAAGCTAGCTTTCTTATCCACTCTGCTAGTCTCCAGTAAATACAAATGAGTTACTATCCGCTACACTAAGCAAATGATGGTCATGACATATCTACCAATAACCCAAGGCTTTAAATGGATGTTTTGGTAGCTTGAGGCTTAGCCTGGATGTTTTGCATCAGAGTGTTAATGCTAGCTGGGACTGAGAATAGAAATGACATGTAATAGTCTTTTTGGGTAATTGCAGAAGGATGTTCATGGAAGAAGCAGTCTTTGCATATTTGGTCTTTGACAACACAATTTTATTTTAGAAATTACTTATTGAATACTTGTTCTGCCACTCATTGCAAAAAAACCTTTATTTTTAGTAATATTTAGTGATTATGGGAAGAGACTACGAGGAAAAGTCACATCATATCCTCATCCTTGTACATAGTTTCTCCACACTTTTGAAGACCAAAGTGAAAGGGTTAGCCAAGAAATCTGGGAAACAAAAAAGAATTCGACTGAATACTTAGGACTATAGTATCTGGCACATAACATGTGCCACCCCAGCACTCTGAATCCAGAAACACCATGAAGATGAGTTTACAGAGAATGGAGTACCACCTGGCACCTTGCAGTCACTCAGAGACTTTGGTTTTGAGCCTGTGCAACACCGACTTAGTTGAACTTTGCCATGATAGACAGAAGAGCCTTTATTTGAAAAAACTGTGCAGTGGTGGAGATTCATTGCAATCAATGAGAAGCCCTTATGCTGTAAAAATTCTGTTAGCATGTTCAGTGGATAAAGCACTATAGCTCTGAGGAAAGAAACCACACTAATTGCATTCTGTTGTTTATCTCTTAGGTTGGCATCACTCTTGATACAGTCATCTGACTTTTGATCATTACTTTCCACTAGGGAATCTCTTTTATGCTTATCTTTCCTTTTGTTTCACATGCCCAGTTTTTTCTCTTAGGAAACTGAAAAAGAACATTTCATGTTATTTACTTCTAACATTTAAGAAAAGAAAGTTTCAATAGTGTTCAATTATCTGGGGAACATTTCATCAGATGCTTGTTAAGAATGAACATTCAAAGTCCCTTTACATATTTAAAATATTTAGTGGAGTATCTGGCTGAGCTCTCTGGATTTGGAGACTAGGAATACATCTGTTTTATATCCCTTCCTCTGCCAGTGAGGTACACTGGACTTACCAAACTACATGTGTTTTAGCCTTTACCAGAGCAGTTAGGAAAAAGGGCCTAGCCAGCTCTCTTTTTTCTTCATTACCCATTCCTCTTCTTGGATCCAAGTACCAAGCTCTACCACTCTGTAAATTCCCACTTAAAATGTCCAATTGTGAAGTGGTTTTTTTCTTTGGCTTCATCATTCTCTATCACTCTATAGAATTTCATAATATTAATAATCTTTTCTCTTTCCTCTGTTGTGGCATTTCCTCTCTTTTTCTGTTTTATTACTCCTTCTTTTCTCTTATTACTGGAGGAGCATCTCCAGTTTGTGGGAGAATGTTTCCTTTTGTACCTGAGGCTGCTCTAGGAAGGGTTGGAAGGTGCCCAACAATGTCTGCCCTTTTGAGTCCTTGGCTTATAGCCACCCAAATTAGCTTCTAGACTTCTTGAGTATTGGTGGTGTGGCTAAGAACTTTCCCAAGCTCTTGAGGTAGCAGGAACAACTCATCTTTGGCTATGGAAAGTTTTGGCATTAGCTTAGATTGATAGTATTTTTTTTAAAGATTTATTTGAAAGTCAGAGTTACACAGAGAGAGAGGAGAGGCAGAGAGAGAGAGGTCTTCCATCTGGTGGTTCACTCCCCAAATGGCTGCAAAGGCCGGAGCTGTGCCGATGTGAAGCCAGGAGCAAGGAGCCAGGAGCTTCTTCCCAGTCTCCCATGTGAGTGCAGGGGCCTGAGGACTTAGGCCATCTTCTACTGCTTTCCCAGGCCATAGCAGAGAGCTGTATTGGAGTGGAGCAGCCGGGTCTCAAACCGGCGCCCATATGGGATGCCGGCACTTCAGGCCAGGGCGTTAACCCACTGCTCCACAGTGCCGGTCCTGATTGATAGTATTTTGATATAATCCATGTACTTCATGGTCTAATCCATGTTTCAGAGCTCTCCTTCCATAAGACTATGGAAAAGGCGTGTTAATAAAGGCCGCCACTTTTCCTAATAACTCAAAGGGGAATTTTCTATGAATGGGTTACCAAAATCCAGGAAACTAAAATTGTAACAAGGGTACATTAAAAAGGTTGTGGAAGAGTGGAATTAAAAGTTGCTAATTTTGGTGCAAAAATGAAAATTCACACATAGTTTTTATTTAGTATGCTCTTTTAATGAGCTTTTTGAAGACCTCTCATAATCAAGAAGAGTGTAGGAATGCTATACATAGTCCACACTATTTTGACAATCTAACCGTGAAAGCCATCAATTGGTTTGTGTTAGGCCTTCACAAAATACACCAAACACCGGAGAAAGGGAAACGGTTTATTGGGGAAAACCCAGGAGACTGGAGGGAAGAGGGAAAAAGAGAGAGAAGGAGAGTGAAAGAGAGAGAGAGACAGAGAGGAGAGGAAGTGCAAGGAAAGAAGAGAGACGAGAGGGGCAGAGGAGAGCAGAGAGCACAGAGAAGAGAGCTAGAGAGAGCCACGTGTTCAGGAACAGGTCCTTTTAAAACTTTGCCCGAGGGCTGGCAGGAGCAGCAAATCCCATTAGGATGGGGATGGAGTTTGACAATGGCGGTTGGGCCATGTGGCCACCTGCCTTCCAGCAATGGCAGCCAGGGCTAGAGCCTGGGATGGTGTCAGGGTGTAGATCGCACCGTAGATAAAACTGCGCCATTTTCCTAACAGTTTGAATGAACCAAAGTTTAGACAACTGTATTTTTAGTTCAGAGACTTTTGTCACAATATCTTACTAAACTTTCTGTTACTTAAGTATTAGATATAGGACTGGCTATATAGTTTGTGGGCTTATGATAATGTGGAGTACTTTGTTTAAAAATTATCAAGATTTTCAATATAGTGCTAGAAGAGCATTAAACCAATTGTAAGAAACTATGTTAACTCCACACCTATAAAGACAGCCCTACCTCTTTGTCATCATTATTTCCCAAAAATGTAGTGATATGGACTGAGTTCGAGTACATTGTATCAGTCCTAACTGCAAACTCAAGTGAAATAATTAAAAAAAGAGTTACTTTAAGCTATTGAAGGCATCATTTATAGTGCTTATAGTTTTTTTAATTTTTTTTAATTTTTAAGATTATGTTTAAGGGTCTGCAAATAGTTCAATGACATTAAAAAAGTCATATAGGTTAGATGAAGTCAGTCAAGTCAGGATTCAATTACAAACAAGAATAACCCACCTCCACTGAATGAAAACAAAGAAAAAAAGAACAAAATATAAATACTAGCACAATATCAATCACAAAAAGACTGCTGATATTTAGGCCATCAGGACACTGTGCCTACATCATCCCTTCAGCATATAAATAGAGACCTTTGGTAGTGTGGACAGCTTCAAACCCACATGCAAATAAGTCTGTGATTATATCAATTAGAGGTCACCAGCAACTCATTCCTCACTGGGAACTCTCTATTGCACAGCTTTTTGGTTGTAAATTTCCATTATATACACTTTAAAGTGAGGTTCTGCAGGAAGGGTGACACTCTTCTGAGTTTTCAGTAAGTGATGGAGAAAGCATGAGCATGGGTAAGAGTTTGAAAGGTTTGGGTGGGAGAGAAATGGTGGGAGACTCGTGCCACAGGTAGATCAGGTAAACGTGAAAGCAGCTGTAACATGTGGTACCATGCTCTTAACATAACAATTCTTGCTGAATTGTGTGTATATGTAAAATGCTTCCTGGCATCCAGCCTTACCTTTGAATTCTGGTTACTTAGAGCAGGGTATTTTCTCTGCCCGGATGTTCTTTGTTTAGCTGTAGATGAGAGGCTCCCTTTGCTAGAATGACTTCACATTTCACAGACATGTTTGAAAGTCCTCATCATCTTTCTCCAGGTTCTTCTTGGAGAACTTACAGGAGTTTCTGATAGAAATCCAGATTACTAGTATGCTTGCTTGTCTGATTCTCGCATAAAGCAGAGTTTGTATGTTAAATTTTTTAAAGATTTATTTATGTATTTGAAAGGCAGGGTTAGAGAGAGAGAAAGAAAGGGAGAGAGAGAGAAATCTTTCATCTGCTGGTTCACTCCCCAAATGGCTGGAGCTGGGCCAATCCAAAGCCAGGAGCCAGGGTCTTCCTCCAGGTTTCCCACGTGGATGCAGGGACCCAAGTACTTGGACCATCTTCCACTGCTTTACCAGGCAAGTTAACAGGGAGCTGAATCAGAAATGGAGCAGCAGGGACTTGAACTGAGCCTATAAGGGATGCTGGCACCGTAGGCAGTGGTCTTACCTGCTACACCACAGCACCGGTTCCTGTATATTAAATTTTAAGATCTTACTGTAACACAGCAATTGCAGTGTGCTCAGCACATTATTTTGAGCTTATTCATGGCTTTTAAAAATAGGGTTTCTGATACTGATATCCTCATGTTGTAATTCTATATTATTCATTAAAATTACATTTTTTTTGGTAACATGGCTACTATTTAATCACAGGCTTAATTATCTTTGCTTTGATTTTATTATGTCTGAATATTGATAGGAAGGTTTGGATATTTATTAAGCAATTCATTACAGGAGAATTCAAATAAGGGATGAGTACTTATTAGAGAAATCTGGCCGTGGAGATAAGTAGCTGTAATGATTACACTAGTTAACAGTGCATCTTACACATTTTTGACCTTGAGCTATGTAAGAAATGCATTCAACCCTGTGGTCTGGTGCACTTATGAAATCATTTATACTCATGCATGCATCCAGAAATTGAAACAAAAGATTTATGAAATAATATTATTATACCAGATGACTTGAAATATTTTAATTATTTTTATTGAATTAAATTGGGTATGTATTTATTTTTTTACATTTTTTTATTTAGTAAATATAATTTCCAAAGTACAGTTTATAGATTACAATGGCTCCCCCCCATAATTTCCCTCCCACTTGCACCTCTCCCATCTCCCGCTCCCTCTCCCATTCCATTCACATCAAGATTCATTTTCAATTATCTTTATATACAGAAGATTGATTTAGTACATATTAAGTAAAGATTTCATCAGTTTGCACCCACACTGAAACACAAAATGTAAAATACTGTTTCAGTACTAGTTATAGCATTAATTCACATTGGACAACACATTAAGGACAGATCCCACATGAGAAGTAAGTACACAGTGACTCCTGTTGTTGACTTAACAAATTGACACTCTTGTTTATGGCATCAGTAATCTCCCTAGGCTCTTGTCATGAGTTGCTAAGGCTATGGAAGCCTTTTGAGTTCGCTGACCTCAATATTATTCTGACAGGGTCATAGTCAAAGTGGAAGTTCTCTCCTGCCTTCAGAGAAAGGTACCTCCTTCTTTGATGACCTGTTCTTTCCATTGGGATCTCACTCGCTGAGATCTTTCATTTAGGTCTTCTTTTTTTTTCCCCCAGAGTATCTTGGCTTTCCATGCCTGAAATACTCTCATGGGCTCTTCAGCCATATCCGAATTCCTTAAGGGCTGATTTTGAGGCCAGAGTGCTATTTAGGACATCTGCCATTCTATGAGTCTGCTGTGTATCCTGCTTCCCATGATGGATCGTTCTCTCCCTTTTTGATTCTATCAGTTAGTATTAGCAGACACTAGTCTTGTTTGTGTGATCCCTTTGACTCTTAGACCTATCAGTGTGATCAATTGTGAACTGAAAATGATCTCTGGGACTAGTGAGATGGCATTGGTACATGGAACCTTGATGGGATTGTATTGGAATCCCCTGGCACGATTCTAACTCCACCATTTGGGGCAAGTCAGCTTGAGCATGTCCCAAATTGTACATCTCCTCCCTCTCTTATTCCCACTCTTATAACAGGGATCACTTTTAAGTTAAAATTTAAACACCTAAGAATAATTGTGTGTTAATTACAGAGTTCAACCAATAGTACTAGAACAAAACAAAGAAAAAATACTAAAATGGATAAAGTATTACATTGTACATAAACAGTCAGTACAAGAGCTGATCAAGTCACTGTTTCTCATAGTGTCCATTTCACTTCAACAGGTTTCCCCTTTGGTGCTCAGTTAGTTGTCGCCAATCAGGGAGAACATATGATATTTGTCCCTTTGGGACTGGCTTAATTCACTTAGCATGATGTTTTCCAGATTCCTCCATCTTGTTTCAAATGACCGGGTTTCATTGTTTTTGACTGCTGTATAGTATTCTATAGAGTACATGTCCCATAATTTCTTTATCCAGTTTATTGTTGATGGGCATTTGGATTGGTTCCAGGTCTTAGCTATTGTGAATTGAGCTGCAATAAACATTAATGTGCAGACAGCTTGTTTGTTTTCCAATTTCATTTCCTTTGGGTAAATTCCAAGGAGTGGTATGGCTGGGTTGTATGATAGGGTTATCTTCAGGTTTCTGAGGAATCTCCAGACTGACTTCCATAGTGGCCTTACCGGTTTGCATTCCCACCAACAGTGGGTTAGTATCCCTTTTTCCGCACATCCTCTCCAGCATCTATTGTTGGTAGATTTCTGAATGTGAGCCATTCTAACCGGGGTGAGGTGAAACCTCATTGTGGTTTTGATTTGCATTTCCCTGATTGCTAGTGATCTTGAACATGATTGTGGTGGTCATTTGGGGAGTGAACCAATGGAAGGAAGACTTTTCTCTCTCCCTTTTAAATAATAATAAAAAATATATACATACATATGTATATATGTGTATTCATGCACATGTGTGTATATACACAAAATGGAATATTATTCAGCTATAAAATAGAATGAAATTCTATCATTTGCATCAAGGTGGTTGCAATGGGAGGAAATGATATTGAGTGAAATAAGCTAGAAAAATAAGCTAGAAATAAGCTACACATTCTTCCTTATATATTAGAACTAAAATTTTTTAAAAATCACATGTTATTTACTTGAAAGTCTGGGATGGGGGGGAGAAAGAGAGATTCAGGAAGATTGAGACAGACAGATCTCACATCCACTCATTTCCTCCTCAAATGCCTGCAGCAGCCTGGTTGGGTCAACCTGAAGTGAGGGGCTAGGAACTCAATCTGGGTCTCCCACTTGTTGGAGTAGGGGAGCAGGTAGGGACCCAAGTACTTTCAGCTATACCTGCTGCCTCCCAGGGTATGTATCAGCAGGAAGACTGAATGGAGAGCAGAGATAAACTTGAAGCCAGGCACACTGTTAATAGGATGCAGGTATCATAAGTAACATCTTAACTACCACATCAAACACCTACCATTTGTAGCTGTTTATATTTTTTAGCTGAGCTGGAGATTGAGCTTGTAGATGAGATAATTCAGCTCTATGTGGGTTAGTTTACTGGATGAGGATGTTAGTCTAGGGAATTCGACTGCTGAATTCTACTCATTGTTGAGTTATCTTGGAAAGTTTCTCACTGTAACAGGTTCAGTCTCAAGACCTCTGATTCTGGGGGAATTTTAAAATTGGCTGCTTTGGAGCAGGGGCTTGTGGATTCATAGCCTCTCAAGGCTAGTTTCCCATTTTTCTGAAGAGAGCTGCTGTCAGATGAGGGAAGCATCAGCCTTCCTGAGTGTGTCCTTAACCTGATTTACTGAAAGGTAGGTTTTTCTTCCAATCAGTTATAGAGGAGTCTATTAATATCATACAGGGAAAATGAAAGTGAGTTCAGTAGGAATTGTGACAGGATGATTCAACCTATTGCCCTTTGAACATGTGATCTCACAACAATTGCTGATGTTATCTGGGGGCTTTTTCTGTGCTGAGGACTCTTGGAAGGTGAGTTTGTTGTTTTTTCAACCATGTACACCATGTATTTTTCAACCATTTATACCATGTATAAATGGAGAAACTAAGACAAGGGGACATTAAGAAACTTGTCCAGGGGCTGGCACTGTGGCATAGTGGGTAAAGCCGCTGCCTCTCACGCCAGCATCCCATATGGGCACCAATTCAAATCCTGGCTGCTTCACTTCTGATCCAGCTCTAGAGAGCTGGATAGTAGACTATGGCCTGGGAAAGCAGGAGAAAATGGTCCAAGTTCTTGGGCCCTGCACCTGCGTGGGAGACCTGAAGAGGCTCCTGGCTCCTGGCTCTGGATTGGCACAGCTCCAGCTGTTGTGGCCAATTGGGGAGTGAACCAGCGGATGGAAGACCTCTCTCTCTCTCTCTCTCTCTCTCTCTCTGCCTCTCCCCTCTCTGTGTAACTCTGACTTTAAAATAAATAATATAAATCTTAAAAAAAAAGAAACTTGCCAAATATGCACAACTGACAAGGAATAGATCCAGGATCCAGAGCCTGTGCGAACCTCCAAGCTACACAATTTCTTAGTAGCATCTGCTGAAAAAGGATTTTCTCAGCTGGTATTCAACTTGTGGAGATTTAGCTTTGGTGCTACGAAAGGGAAATTCAAGCTGACTATTTAGTTGAAAAAGATACTGTAGCTTATAATCAGTCCCCTGAGGCACCTCATTCTTTTTGAAGTAGCGGAAGAAGAATCAACACAGAAGAAATATCTGCAGTGAAGAAAGTAGATGTGCTGTTGCCTTTTGGAGGCCTCTCAAACTGAGAAATGCCTGCTGGCAGACTAGTAATGTTTGTTCATTAAAAAAGAAAAAACCCACCTATTTCAGGGTAAGCAAGCCTCACGAGCAAAATGCACCTAGAAGAAAAGGCTACAGTTTTGTTAATTGATGGAAAGAAGGCTGTGCTGTGTTTTTATTTTTCAAAGCTGCCATTTCTCATAGAATTTGCAGCTCTGCTTTCAAATCAAGAGACAGAGCGAACGAGAGAGAGAGAGAGAGAGAGAGAGAAGAGCTGGGGTGTGGGTGGAGAAAATATAATTCAAAATAAAAAAGGACAGTGCAGCATGTTTTTTGAAAATTCAGATAAAAATTTTGTTTGAGAGAAAACTTTCAGACTTTCAGGGACAAAAAGGCAAAAAAAAAAACCTCTTTAGAATAAAACAAGCGGTGGTTGAAAAATACAATTTCAAAGAACCATTAGATTTTTTAAAGTACCACACTCATGAATTTTCAATTCCATTTTTGAATTAACCAAGCATCTACTTTTATGTGAGGTTAGAGTTTTCATAGACGAAGAAGGTCTTCAAGGGCATTTAATGCAGTTATTTTTGCTGAAGTGTTCAGATACAGAGACTGCTGATTTGATGATGTATCATCACAGCCAAGGAGGCTCTGCTCTAACTAGATGGGTAGAAGCTGTTAGAGTAATGGTTATAATTGTAGGATTTGACATTGTCTCCCTCAGGTAGAACTCATGTTACTCCTTCAGTGTGGGAAATATATTTTGTTTGTTAGGATGTGTATTAATCCACAAACGGTGATGATGGCATTTTTGATTGTGTTACAGGAAGATGCATATGCTCATTACCCTCCATCATCAGTGCACATCTTTTGCTTTCTCTATTCTTCAGGTTTACTAGGTTTGTGTCAATTTGTCCTTGTTCTTTTCCTTTGTAAGCCATGAGTAACTGTGGTAAAATAGCAATCCGGTGTCTGGAAGAGATCACAGCTATCTTCCATGTTTGCATCTTTGATGCATTTGTGCAGCAAATACACAATTGGGTTTTTAAAAATTTCTTGCATTCCTCTAGCCATATCTCTATGGTGTCCTGAGAAGTTGTCTGGGTTTAGAGAGCATGGGACAGTTGTTTAAAAATGTATGGGTGAATGCCCAAGAGAGGTTGCTATGGGAGTGAAGATGCACTGAGCTTTAGACTAACGTTTGGGTTAAGTTCAATCATTGCATGCCCTAGTGTTTTTTAGGGGCCTGGGATGCAGAGTACATGAGCAGTATAGGTAGGTTATTAATTTAAAATAATAATATTTAAATATTTAATTTGAATGATATTTAAATTATATAATTTAAGTGATATTTAAAATATCACAACCTTATAGTCGATCTTGTTAAAATTTGGGGAACTTTTGAGCAGTAAGTTATCTTTTGTAAAGTCACTGACTATTTTTTAAACAATGTCACATAAAAAGGCAGCACATATGTCAGGGTTTGGGGTAGTGTTTGTAGGGGGAAGATCAGGGAGAGATCATGCATTCTCAGGCCATGTACAGAGATCAGGCAGGGCTAGAGATCAGATTCCAGGAGAGGAGTTCCAACTTTGGGCTGGGAGCTTTATTTATTGTTATTATTTTTTTAGAAATACATGACTTTTTTTAAAAAAATGTATTTATTTGAGAGAAAGAGTTACAGACAGAGAGAGGGAGAGAAAGAGAGGTCTTCCATCTGCTGGTTCACTCCTTAAATGGAGTTGGGCCAATCAGAAGCCAAGAGCCAGAAGCTTCTTCCTGGTCTCTACTGTGGGTGCAGGGGCCCAAGAACTTGGGATATCTACCACTACCTTCCCAGGCCATTAATAGAGAGCTGGATTGGAAGAGGAGTGTCTGGCACACGAACTGGCACCCTTTTGGGAGGCTAGTGCCAAAGGTGGAAGCTTAACCTACTACACCACAGCGCTGGTCTCAGGGGTTGGGAGCTTAAAAACTGCATGATTAAGGAAGCATTGTTCTATTTTCTGAGTGATCAAAAACTTCAATAGAATTATGAAAAATGGTAGGAAGATTTTGGCTATAACCCTAATCTGTCAATTTAGCCTTCATGGTGAGGGGAGCCCCTGATATTTCCCTGATGTAATATGAGGGTTCAGGTCTAGCCTTGCAGTTGTGCCTGAATGACATAGTGACCTAGTGGCATTATTCATTACCTAGCTTTTAAGTGGGAAGGAAGGGAGTATTATACTCACACTATGTGATCATAGAAGTGCACACCTAGCCTTGAAGTTAATCAAGATTGATTTCTGTAAGTGCTGCTCATGGTTGAATTCCAAGGAGCTTTGTAGGAGGGTAACACCTTTTCTGGGAGGCCAACCTACAGGAGACCAGTATTTTATGAATTAACCCTTATCTCTCATAGAATTTCAAAAGATCAAGTTACCTAACAAGGGTAAAATATCAGAAGGGCTTCAGAAATCTAGGGGGCCATTCAAAGTGGGATCAATGAACCTTTCCCTTGCCCTAACCCCAGTATCTTCAAAAATCTGATGCATTTTAAACATTAACAGGAAGTGAAACTTGGGGAGTAGGTACAAACCAGGATTTGCATTACAAATATCATCTACTGCTTAGTGGCATTCTCTTCCTCTCCATCTCTCTTCCCTATGTATCTTCCTTGCTTGGTTTACTGTTTCCTCTGGCTCTGTCTTATTTTCATTTATGTTCTTTTGGTTTTCTCTCTGCTTCTTCCCATCTTTGTACTTTTATTATTCATTTTAATGTCTAGTTCACAAAATAATGAAATCAGATTACTTATTTGCAAACATCTTCCACTTGCAGATGTATCATTAAAATTGTTCTGGTAACTTATTCGTATTGAATTCTTGGGAACTCTGGGGTATACCTTGTCATCATCATTTCCACTGTTTTTATTAAAGATTCATTTTATTTATTTGAAAGGTAGGGGGAAAGAGAGAGAGAGAGAAAGAGAGAGGTCTTCATTGGTTCACTCCCCAATTGGCCACAACAGCAGGGACTGGGGCAGGCCAAAGCCAGGAGCAAGGAGCTTCTTCTGATTTTCCCATGTGGGTACAGGGGCCCAAGTACTTGGGTCATCTTCCATTGCTTTCCCAGGCACATTAGCAGGGAGCTGTTTTGGGAATGGAGCAGCAGGTACTGGAATTGATGCCCATGTGGGATGCTGACACTGCAGGCAGCAGCTTCACCCACTGTGCCACAGCACCAGCCCCTCCACTGCTGTTTTTTTTTTTTTTTTTTTTTTAAGGCACGTATTTTTCTGCTGCTTGCTTTGGGTTAGGAAGGTACTTTTATATTCTGTTATTAAATGCAAACTCCTTCAGATTATTTCTTCATATATTTATCTCTTTAAATTGCTTTTTCCTTATCTCTCTAACAAGAGTAGTGCGCAGTTAGGTTAGTGAGGAAGCAAATGGCTTGAGTATGATGTTGGTAATCAGTAACAACCTGTGAACAAAAGCAGTGACTTGAAGTTCTCTTTGTAGAAGGTAAATAATGTTGAGCATTTCAAGACATATGGTGGTCATAGGCACCTATATTAGCAAGAAGACTGTATTTAGAGCAATAAGATACACTGAAAGTATCCAGACTGAGTTTATTCAATCAGAGGATATTTGAACATACAGGATACTGAATCCTGTTAGAATAAATTGTTGATTGCATATGAGCCATTCTACTTTGATGTTTGCTGAAGCATGGAGGTAAATTATTAAGTTTTTTTCTATTTTTTGATTATTTATCAATCACAGTTACTTCTGCCTTGAACCAACAGAATGTCACAGTATTGACTGAAAATGAAGACTTTAGATTGCAATGAGGAAGTACATTTTCCTCTCTCCCTCTGATGCCCTTCAGGAAAATGACAGTGGGAATATCTAATGCATGTTAAAAGCTGATATCTGCCAGGAGAATTAGTCAGCACATCCTCAATGTATTTTCAGTCTCCTATGAATGTAAAATGAGAACAGCCTCTGTAGAGTCAACATACTTAATGGTGTTGGGGTGACTGGCTTGTTTACCATGCCCAGGGAAGAAACAGACTGAGTGGAAAGAAAGAAAATTCAATGAGGAAGATCCACTCTCTTACTTGGCTAAGTTATCTCTCAAAAAACAGTTAACTTTGAAGGGAACATAAGCAGAGCTGACTTAATGAAATTCTTTTCTGAGATTTCCCTGTACTCTAAGGATTCTTGATAAGAAAATGAGTTTAACAGGTGGCAGACATGAAACTAGCCATAGTTACCTCTGAGCTTCATAAAATGTTTGATTTTTGAACACAGTTATAGCCACAAAGAATGTTAAATTTTTCTTTGTTTTAAAAATGTGATAGAGTCCTTTAATTCTTCTGCTCTCAAAAATATTTGTGGAATGCCTACTGTGGACCCTCAGCAGTGAGTGACTGGGACTTTGTACTACTGTGTGACAATTGATGTTTCCTATGATAGATTTTCCATTGTATAATTTCAAATTCCAAAGAGCACCCTGTGACACAGAATGAGTCACTTAAGTTTTATAATGATGGCAAAAGAAGATGCTTAAAGAGGCTTCCAAACTTTGTCTCCTTGAAGTACGCAATTTTCTAGCAGTTGCAAACCTTATCATCAAGAGGAGAAGTTGACTGTTTGACATGATATGCTATTTAGCTGAACAGGGTGAAATTAATCGAATCAGTCTGAGAATAAAACTACACTCTATTCAACATTTAGTCTGGCTTGGTAAGCAGTAAGGAAATGGATATCTCAGTCATCAAGAAGGCAGCTTCAGCGGTAAGTGTGAAATGACAGATTGTGCTCCTTTCTTCATTCTACATCTTTAACATGTACAAGAAACTGATTAAATGTGTGATATTCTCAACTTCTTCATCTTTTAAATAATATAATACTATTATCTTGTTCTTAACAATGATAATTTTGGAGAGTTAATGTTAGCATCAAATAAAACAAGGCATGTAAAATACTCAGAGAAATTCTTTGCACCAAGCCAGAGCTCAGAATTGGAATCGATTATATATGAAATAAGATGTTCAAGGGTCTTGGCAGCTACTCATGGAGAGAGAAGAGAAGAGAAAGTAAAACTTGAGGCTGGAAGGAAGGCTAGGGTGAGAATTTTGTTTGATTTTGCTCTAGCTTCTGCCTGGCTTGAGACTGCATAGAAAAAAAATGATGAAAATGGAGAAAAAATATTTAGGATTTTCCTCTTCCCATTTGCCTTCTCTTCAACCCAAGTCTCAAGACCCTGGTATAACCCTTTGGTTTCCCAGACATGTGTGACTCTATTGACATCCCTCTCTCTTCAACTATTCACAGTTCATGGTTTCAGAAACAAAACCTTAGATGAAAGTGACCTCAGAAATGTATTTTGGGGCCGGGTGCTGTAGTGCAGCGGGTTCATGCCCTGGCCTGAAGCGCCAGCATCCCATATGGGCACCAGTTCAAGACCCTGCTGCTCCTCTTCTGATCCAGCTTTCTGCTATGACCTGGGAAAGCAGTAGAGGATGGCCCATTTCCCTGGTCCCCTGCACCCACATGGGAGACCCGGAAGAAGCTCCTGGCTCCTGGCTTCGGATTGGCACAGCTCCAGCCATTGTGGCCAGCTGGGGAGTGAACCAGCGGATGGAGACCTCTCTCTCTCTCTCTCTCTCTCTCTCTCTCTCTCTCTTTCTCTCTCTCTCTGCCTCTCCTTTCTCTGTGTAACTCTGACTTTCAAGTAAATAAATCTTAAAAAAAAAGAAATGTATTTTGGCTTTTATGCTAAGTAGTTTGAGAGAAAAATTGGGTAGCTGTAGCATTTCCTACTCTCTCAGATCACAACTCATTAAACCTCTAGTCTATTCCAACACCATCAAACAGGTGAAATGCCAAGTGTACTTAGAGATAGTATTGTAACTACTTTCTGTGTTGGTCCAACTTCAATGTTTAGGAGGGAAAAAACTGGAGAAATCCTCATCTTTAGCATTTATTCATTGATTCATTTCTTCACACTCTGCAAGTTCATTTTTCATAGATTGTGCTCTGTCTCCAGTTGCTCAATAGTTTCCTATGGAATGAGCAGAATTAACTACTGTCTTTGCTTCAGGGGAATGAATTTCTAATATATTGTATTTTATATATATCATATATATTATATAACAAAGAATTATTATAAATAATTATTATATAAATTATTATAAAACACAAAATCCTTATGAATTCTTTATAATATTTTGCATATTTATATAAATTACATTTTCTGACATTGACTGAGAAGTCTCTTCCTAGGCAGTTTTCAAGTTAAGATTTTTGTATTGCTCCTTTGAGAGAACAGCTCAACTTTTCTATTCTCCTGGCAGTATCTAATATATTGTATCTATAACCAGATGAAGTATTTTTCAACCCCAAAAGGGTCTCTTTATTAAGTGACCACTAGACAAATCCATAAAGTTAATATCTTTTTGATTTAGTCTTTTTGGATGAGTGCTTTCCTTATTGCTAAGGGCTCTGGATCCATCTCCCAGTGTTCAACTAAAGGAGAAACTCTAGGTGAGTTTTTCCAATGTCTCAGTTTTGCATCAGAGTACTCAAGCCACATTGCTAGCTTGGGTTTGAGGTTACACTAAGAAATTGAAAATATGTACATCATTAAACATTTTCCGATTTATGTGGCTTTGTGCTTTGAAGTTTTCTAGTACCCCATCATCTCACTTAGTGAAGAGGAATATTGGTGTGGTATAAAATATGCTTATTTATTGGCTTACCTGGAAAATGGGAGTTTCATTCCTTATCACATGTTTTGTTCCTGCATTCCTTACAACTCTTTAAAAGTTATTTCCTAATCTATTCTCTCCAAAAATAAAACTGAGAATATGACTTCTGTTTTTGCCCACAAAAACTAATTGTGACTAATTATAATTATATTCTTGTAGTCATTAAAAGATCTTTAGACTAGCCCCTTAGGAATTTACAAATAAAGTGTCAAATTTTACCAAAAGTACTGTCTATGGAAGCAAAACATCTCCAAGCATTTGACATGAAAGGAGAGCCACCCATTAACGATAGAATTTTATGAATTCCAGAAGGTCTCTTCTCAACCCCTCAGAGCATCAGGCACTGCAGAAATGTTGCTGGGGTTTTTCTGAAAATTTATTAACAAATCTGTTATAAGAGCATCCCATTTTCCCTAGATTTTGAATAGTTACCAGCAGTTTCTCGAATAAAACATCTTTAACAACAGTGCATTACAGTGAGATTTTCCTGAGGGATTAAATGAAATATATAAAACAATCCTTATGAATTCTTTATAATATTTTGCATATTTATTTGAATTACTTTTTCTAACATTAACTGAGAAGTCTCTTCCTAGGCAGTTTTCAAGTTAAGATTTTTGTATTGCTCCTTTAAGAGAGAAAAGCTCAACTTTTCTATTCTCCTGGCAGTATCTCTATAATTGGGTAAAATTGCACTTATACCCCCTACATCGACAGTTTGTAGTAGTGCTTGAGGATAAAATACATGAGAGGAATGTTGGAACGTACCCTCAACTTTCTTAGTTCACTAATGATCAGGGCTTACTGACCTGGTTTTTAGAACTTGTTAAAAGAAACCGGCCGGCGCCACGGCTCAATAGGCTAATCCTCCGCCTAGCAGCACCGGCACACTGGGTTCTAGTGCCAGTTGGGGCACCGGATTCTGTCCCGGTTGCCCCTCTTCCAGGCCAGCTCTCTGCTGTGGCCCAGGAGTGCAGTGGAGGATGGCCCAAGTGCTTGGGCCCTGCACCCCATGGGAGACCAGGAGAAGCATTTGGCTCCTGCCTTCTGATAGGCGCGGTATTGGAGGGTGAACCAACGGCAAAAGGAAGACCTTTCTCTCTCTCTCTCTCTCTCTCTCTCACTGACTACTCTGCCTGTTTTAAAAAAAAAAAAAAAACCAAAATTCTGTGCTTTTGAAAAATATTAGCCTGAAAATGGGAAAGGATATATTGCAGAGTCCCTGCAACAGGAGCAATGGCCAGCACATATATATGGTTTATTTTAGATGACACATTTTTTAACCTTTAGTGAGACTGTTGTACTGACCAAGATGCAACTTAAAGACAAACTGCTTTTTTTACCTGTTACACATATGCAGTGAACGCTTGGTGCTTTGGTTGAAATGAAGTCCCCAGAGAGTTGCTGCCAATGATTTTTAAGATAATTATGGTAGACATTCAGATGTTGTAGGCATTTCTGACACCCTGGCCTTCTCAGGGACAGCAGGTCCAGGAACATGACAGGTACTACCTTTTCCACCTGTACTGCATGGAAATCTTTCCCCTGAGACATTATCAGATGTACTGATGTGTCTCAGTTTCACAGCATCCTGGCCTTTGTCTCATGGCAATTCCCAGATATGGATTATAGTTTTACATGGTAAAAAGCTAATGAATAAATGAATACAGACATATTCTTTTGCTTCATTGGTGTGTTATAATTGTAACATGCTTACACTAATTGGAATTAATCAGTCGACTCTCTATATGTAACTGTAATGGGTCTGGAACTCTGCTAAACCTTTTCCATATTTAACATTGCTTAATGGGTATGACCCTATGAAAACATTTCCTTTACATAGGCAGTGAGTTGGAATATTCAGAGATGCTAACTTGCGTAACTGAGATCACATAGCAGGAAAGCCAGGAGAGCCATTATTTTCCTGAGATTAGGGCTCATTCCGTAACTGTGTATTCCAGTGTCCTTCACACCAGGGATCCAGCTGCCTTATAAACATCCTCTCACCCTAGCTGCTACCCTTGCAGATGAAATCTGAAGGGTTTGCTGTTATCTGGGCAGCACACCAGTTACTTGACTCTTACTTAATACTTTCTGCTCTAAACAGTCCCAGTATAGTTGCTTCTTATACAGAACTAATTTTCTTGTTTGATCACTGATGCACACTCAAGTTTCATGCCAATGTCAAGTGATAGAACCTAGGGCCCCTGAATTTCTCATTGCCCTCTATCCATTTCTCCTGTCGCACATCTTCCTCCTCTGCCATTCTCTCCAAAAAAATTATCCATTCTCCATCCATTAGAACTGCCACATTTATAGTATGGGCATCTTAGCAAGGTATTGCAATGGAGCTATTTGAATGATTCTATTCTAAATTGCAACTATTTGGTGTCTTCTGCCGTACTAGAGCTACTTGTTTATTAAACAAAATGAATTTCTACATGTTTTCATTTCCACTGACCACTCAGGATTCTGCATGTGTGATCTCTGGGGACAGGGAAGGGAAAGAAAGCATAAAAGACCTTGTAGAAATATTCCCAGATGGAGAACTGATGAGTTTACTCACCTCTGTGAGCCTTAAAAGTTTCTGTTCATCTCATTTCCTTCTTTGTCCTTAACAACTCACCTCTAAAATACTTTGTAGACTGTGTATAAAAGTATTAGTGATTTATAGTCATTAAAGTTGCCTCCTTATAAATCATGTCAAATTGCATTATAGTGCAAAATAAGTTATACTCATTTTAAAGAACTGGCGTAATTTCTACATGGAAGTCCTTTTTGAAGGAAACTCCACACCTTGTTCTTAGGTTCTCCGGCTTTATGTCTTATAGCCTCTGCTTGGAATGTTGAATCATTAGAGGAAATCTCCAAGGACAGCATTAAGTTATGCCTAGCTACTGAAAAATCATAGAGATATCTTTGGTAAGATTCTAAGAGCATAGACTTTGAAGACTGCCCAAATCAACTTTGAATTTACTAGCTAGTATATGATTCTAAACACCTTTCTTAACTTTCATTTCTTAATCATTCCTTTCAGAAATGTGTAAGGGTTTAAATAGCACAATGAATGCAATTCCTTTATAGGCTAATTTAAACCCTGGACTGCAGGACTGCCTTGATATACATATTAAGTGCTAATACATTCATTTATTCATTTTTCAGGTGTTTGGGTACTAATGCCAGATAGAATACTTCAAAGTACTACAGGGCCAATTGTATTTACTGTTACTTCTTATTTTCTGGCATTTTCTCTGTCTTCATGCTTGTCTGACAAATAACTAGCTGAGCTTGAATGTTCCATATCTAAATTCTTCTTTTCTGTAGTTGAGAAATCCTATTATCAGGTTTATTGATGAAATATTAATAAATATGGGGGCTTTTCCTTTACAAAGGAAGAAAATTCATTTTGTATATGTTCTTTTTTTAAAAGATTTATTTATTTATTTGAAAGTCAGAGTTGCACAGAGAGAGGAGAAGAGGGGAGAGAGGCAGAGAGAGAGAGAGAGAGAGGTCTTCCATCCAATGGTTCACTCCCCAGATGGCCACAATGGCTGGAACTGCGCTGACCCAAAGCCAGGAGCCAGGAGTTTATTCTGGGTCTCCCATGCGGGTGCAGGGGCCCAAGGACGTGGGCCTTCGTCTACTGCTTTCCCAGGCCATAGCAGAGAGCTGGATCAGAAGAGGAGCAGCAGGGTCTTGAACTAGTGCCCATATGGGATGCCGGTGCTTCAGGCCAGGGCATTAACCCGCTGTGCCACAGAGCCGGCCCCTGTATATATATATTTTTTTTCTGATTAGAAACTTTAGGGCAGATCTTACCTTACACACATTTAAAAGCCGCTCTTTTAATTTAGTTTTATGGGTGTATTTTGGGATGGAGAACTCAAGTCATAATTTCCTGCTCCATCTCCCACAATCATAGAAATCCATATGCTTTTAAAAAATTTTTTTTATTTATCTGAAAGGTAGAGTTACAGAGAGAGAGAGAGAGAGAGAGAAAGAGAGAGAGAGAGAAGAGAAATCTTCCATCCGCTGGCTCACTCCCTAGATGGCTACAACAGCAGAGGCTGGGCCAGGCTGAAGCCAGAAATCAGGAACTTCCTTGAGGTCTCCCACATGGGTACAGGGACACAAACACTTGGGCCAACCTCTGCTGCTTTCTCAGGCCATCAGCAGTGAGCTGGATCGGAAGTTGAACACAAGGGACTTGACAGCACCCATAAGGAATGCAGGTGCTGCAGGTGGCAGCCTAACCCACTACACCACATTGCCAACCCCTGAAAGCCATACCTTTAATTGAATAAACTGACTTTAAGAGAAATTTGGTGGCTTTATGTTTGAAACTATGGGATCTGGGCAGAATCAGATTAGCAGTATTTTTATGACTCAATATTGGAAATGCTCCTTGTGCTTTAAACAAAATTAGATCTGAAGTATTTTGATAATTAGTTCCAAAATGTATCTATATTTGTAAGATCAGAAAACTCTCCTCATCTACTGAAAAACAAACATACAACAACAGACTTTGGATAAAGAAATACTTTACACTAAAATGTAACTACTAATAGCTTATCAGTGAGACTGATTACACAGCTGGGCAACATAATCATTAATTGAAAGGGCCTCAGGGATAATTAAGAAAAAAAAAAGGCAATCATGATTATTGGGAGAATAGGTAGCTCTCTGAATGTAGTCTAAACTTGGTAGGTAATATCTACATGCCAGTGGCTTGAGATATGATAATTAAAGTTTATCTTTGAAACAAGAATTAGGACAATCCCAGGTAAGATGGTTTTGTAGAGCTGTGAAATTGTAGGCTAAGGTTTTGGAGATTCTTTCACCTCAACAATTATTTATTGAGTGTCCAATTTTTCTGGCCAATACTAAGTCTCGGTATAGAAAAAAGCTACTGGATGCAAATCCTGTCCTAGCAGGATTCATAATGGTAAGTTGGAAAGGAAGTCAAGATGAGTGAGCTTTGAATTAGGACAAATACTCTAAATTCGTTATCTAGAAGGTATTGGGGAAACAGAGAAGAATCTGTGCTCACCCTTTCTCAGGTAGGACAGAGAAGAAATTGTTATGAATTTAATCTGAAAACCCGAGTTGAAGTTTTCCAAGAGTAAAAGTGGGAAAGGACATTCCAGTCAGAGAGAACAACTTGCACAGAGTTGTAAGAGGTCTTGTGTGGGAAATAGTAACTGAGTGTGGTAGAACCCAGGTTCCCTTGGAAAAGGATGGAGGGTGAGTCTGTAAGGCAGACATGTAGCTTTAGGAGAGTTTCTTACTATTGGGCTGCTATAACAAAGTATCATTGTTTGGCTGACACATAGACAGCAGAAATTCATTTCTCATAGTTTTACAGACTGCAAGTCTGAAATCAGGGTGCCAGCATGTGTGGGTTCTGGTGAGGGCCCTCTCTAGGTTTCAGAATGCTGACATTGTTGTATTCTTATGTGGCAGAAGGAGAATAGAGAGCTGTCTAGGGGTCTCTTTTAGAGGCAATAATCCCATTCATGAGGGCTCCATCCTCTGGAAATAGTCACCTTCCAAAGACCCCATTTCATAATTCTAGCATGTCAGGGATTAGGATTCCAAAAAATGAATTTTGGGGCACATAAACATTCAGTCCATCACAGAGACTTATAATCTAAAAATTAGGTGATATTTTTCAGTCCTTAAGTGTAAAATGTTCATTAAAAACAACTTGTGATTTCAGATCTGTTCCCTTAGCAAACATAATTAAGAAGTACAGCTATTATACTAATTGTGTTTAAAGACCATTTTTTTCTTGCCTGTTTAAAATTCATTTTAATTTATGGCAATTATAATTTGTGGTCTTAACTGTGAGGAATTTTGAAAATAGTCTTACTTGAACAGCAAATATGAAAATAAGAAAAAGTTTCTGCTACCCTGGATTTGACAATCTAGAGTACTAATCAAATATAAACTCTAATTCAAGGAATGCTCTGTGATGTGCTGTTTTAGTTTCTAGTGAATCACAGAGCAAGAGGTAGAGTGACTGCCATGTGTACAGGGATGGATATGGTAGCATTGCTCTTGGAAGGCATTGGATAGGCATTGAGACTTGAATCAAGAGGCATATGAGTGATGAAAGAGGAGAAAATTATCTGGGCTGGGAAAGCCTAATGAAGATAAGCATGAATGTGGATTAATGCAGGGTAGGATGTAAAGTAGCGAGGTAGAGCTGGACAATATGTAATAGGGTTGTGGGAGTTAAGAGAAATCTCAGAGAGCCATACATTTTTGTGTGTAGTTCATTCATCCTACTCATTCATTGTTTCACAAATACTTAGTGAGCTCCCAGATTGTATAGGACATCCCCAACTTAGATGCAAAGATGGTAAGACTTTGTCACCTTCCTTAAGAAGTAATAGAAATGAGAAGACACGGGAAATTACTCAACAAGAGAGAACTCCACACAATCGCTCCAGCTATTCCTCCTAGTTGAAGTCATCCATTGTTATCCCCCCTACCAATCCTGTCACTTTTCTTGTCTATTGCATTATTCATGTAGATATACTTTCTAAAAATGGTCTACTCTCTTAGTCCTTTGCATTGCAGGTGGCATAATTTGTATAGTTGTTCAGTTAAAAACCTTGGATTGATCCTTTACTTCTTTATCTCACACACTACATTTAAATCTTCAGCAAATTCTAAACCTTTATATTAACATATTTTAAGTCTACAATTTTCATCCCCTCTGGTGCTACCTGCCTAAATCTATTGCCATTGTCTTTTTTTAACTTTTATTTAATGAATATAAATTTCCAAAGTATGACTTATGGATTACAATGGCTTCCCCCCCACATAACGTCCCTCCCACCTGAAACCTCCCCTTTCCCACTCCCTCTCCCCTTCCATTCACATCAAGATTCATTTTCGATTATCTTAATATACAGAAGATCAGCTTAGTATAAATTAAGTAATGATTTCAACAGTTTGCTCCCACACAGAAACATAAAGTGAAAAATAATAGATGATTTTTTTAAATGATGATGAAATCAGAGCAGACCTATTGTCATGTTTAATCCCAGTGAGAGTCAAGTTGGGAATTGATAATTTCTTTTCTTTTTTTTTTTTTTACAGAAGATCAGTTTAGTATGCATTAAGTAAAGATTTCAACAGTTTGCACCCCCATAGAAACACAAAGTGAAATATACTGTTTGAGTACTCGTTATAGCATTAAATCTCAATGTACAGCACATTAAGGACAGAGATCCTACATGAGGAGTAAGTGCACAGCCACTCCTGTTATTGACTTTACCAATTGACACTCCTGTCTATGGCATCAGTAATCTCCCTATGCTCCAGTCATGAGTTTCCAAGGCTATGGAAGCCCCTTGAGTTCTCTGACTCTTATCTTGTTTAGACAAGGTCATAGTCAAAGTGGAGGTTCTCTCCTCCCTTCAGAGAAAGGTACCTCCTTCTTAGAAGACCTGTTCTTTCCACTGGGATCTCACTCACAGAGATCTTTTTGCCAGAGTGTCTTGGCTTTCCATGCCTGAAATTGTCGCTCCCCGTCTTCGTGGAGGAACGACACAGGACCCTGCGTTGTTCTTCTGTCTGCTCGGCCCTCCCCGGGATTGCTGCTGGTTCTTCCCGGGTTGGCTACCGTCCCTTCCACCTCCGTGGAAGGGCGGTTCCCCCTGCCACATTCCCCACTTCCGCGGGGGAGCGGCACACCACCGGCCGGCTCTCTCGGGGGCTGCACAGGTGTTCCTTCAGATAGATGTTCCCTTAGATGTTCCTGGTGCATGTTGTCTCTCTCCTCCTTTATAATCCTCTTCCACCAATCCCAACTCTGCTACCCACACGCCGATTATGCTGCTCTCCTCCAATCAGGAGCAGGATCAGCTCCTGCTGGTCATCACTCAAGCTGGCGAGAGGCAGCTGCATAGAAGTTGTTACTCCCTTCTCAGCGCCATATTGTGGGAGAGCAGATGCATAGAATAAGTCTTAATTCCAGTAACTTAGTCTAGTCCGAGTTGCTCCCAGTTGCTCCCCACAGAAATACTCTCATGGGCTTTTCAGCCAGATCCGAATGCCTTTAGGGCTGATTCTGAGGCCAGAGTGCTACTTAGGACATCTGCCATTCTATTAGTCTGCTGAGTATCTCGCTTCCCATGTTGGATCACTCTCCCCTTTATTTATTCTATCGGTTAGTGTTAGCAGGTACTAGACTTGTTTATGTGCTCCCTTTGACTCTTAATCCTTTCATTATGATCAATTGTGAACTGAAATTGATCACTTGGAATAGTGAGATGGCATTGGTACATGCCACCTTGATGGGATTGAATTGGAATCCCCTGGTATGTTTCTAACTCTACCATTTGGGGCAAGTCAGCTTGAGCATGTCCCAAATTGTACATCTCTTCCCTCTCTTATTCCCCCTCTTATGTTTAACAGGGATCACATTTCAGTTAATTTTCAACAATTAAGAATAACTGTGTATTAATTACAGAATTAAACCAGTCATATTAAGTAGAACAGACAAAAAAAACAAAAAAAAACTACTAAGAGGGATAATGTATTAAGTTGTTCATTAACAGTCGGGCTATGCTGATCAAGTCACCGTTTCTCATAGTGTCCATTTCACTTCAACAGGTTTCCTTTTTGGTGTTCAGTCAGTTGTCACCGATCAGGGAGAACATATGGTATTTGTCCCTTTGGGACTGGCTTATTTCACTCAGCATGATGTGTTCCAGATTCCTCCATTTTGTTGCAAATGACTGGATTTCGTTGTTTCTTACTGCGGTATAGTATTCTAAAGAGTACATATTCCATAATTTCTTTATCCAGTCTACCGTTGATGGGCATTTAGGTTGGTTCCAGGTCTTGGCTATTGTGAATTGAGCTGCAATAAACATTAGGGTGCAGACCGCTTGTTTGTTTGCCAATTTAAACTCCTTTGGGTAAATTCCAAAGAGTGGGATGGCTGGGTTGTATTGTAGGTTTATCTTCAGGTTTCTGAGGAATCTCCAGACTGACTTCCATAGTGCTTGACCAGTTTGCATTCCCACCCACAGTAGGTTAGTGTCCCTTTTTCCCCACATCCTCGCCAGCATCTGTTGTTGGTAGATTTCTGTATGTGAGCCATTCTAACTGGGGTGAGGTGAAACCTCATTGTGGTTTTGATTTGCATTTCCCTGATTGCTAGTGACCTTGAACATTTTTTCATGTGCCTGTTGGCCATTTGGATTTCCTCTTTTGAAAAATGTCTATTGAGGTCCTTGGCCCATCTCTTAAGTGGGTTGTTGGTTTTGTTTTTGTGGAGTTTCTTGATCTCTTTGTAGATTCTGGTTATCAACCCTTTATCTGTTGCATAGTTTGCAAATATTTTTTTCCCATTCTGTCGGTTGTCTCTTCACTCTCCTGACTGTTTCTTTTGCAGTACAGAAACTTCTCAATTTGATGCAATCCCAATAGTTGATTTTGGCTTTGACTGCCTGTGCCTCCCAGGTCTTTTCCAGAAATTCTTTGCCTGTGCCAATATCTTGAAGGGTTTCTCCAATGCTCTCTAATAACTTGATGGTGTCAGGTCATAGATTTAGGTCTTTAATCCATGTTGAGTGGATTTTTGTGTAAGGTGAAAGGTAGGGGTCTTGCTTCATGCTTCTGCACGTGGAAATCCAGTTTTCCCAGCACCATTTATTGAATAGACTGTCCTTGCTCCAGGAATTGGTTTTAGATCCTTGATCAAATATAAGTTGGCTGTAGATGTTTGGGTTGATTTCTGGTGTTTCAATTCTGTTCCATTGGTCTATCCATCTGTTTCTGTACCAGTACCATGCTGTTTTGATTACAACTGCCCTGTAGTATGTCCTGAAATCTGGTATTGTGATGCCTCCGGCTTTGTTTTTGTTGTACAAGATTGCTTTAGCTATTCGAGGTCTCTTGTGTCTCCATATAAATTTCACCATCATTTTTTCTAGATCTGAGAAGAATATCTTTGGTATCTTGATTGGTATTGCATTGAATTTATAAATTGCTTTTGGGAGAATGGACATTTTGATGATGTTGATTCTTCCAATCCATGAGCATGGAAGATTTTTCCATTTTTTGGTATCCTCTTCTATTTCTTTCTTTAAGATTTTGTAATTTTCATCGTAGAGATCTTTAACATTCTTGTTTAAGTTTATTCCAAGGTATTTGATTGTTTTTGTAGCTATTGTGAATGGGATTGATCTTACTAGTTCTTTCTCAGCCATGGCATTGCTTGTGTATACAAAGGCTGTTGATTTTTGTGCATTGATTTTATATCCTGCCACTTTGCCAAACTCCTCTATGAGTTCCAATAGTCTCTTAGTAGAGTTCTTTTGATCCTCTAAGTAAAGAATCATATCATCTGCAAAGAGGGATAGTTTGACTTCTTCCTTCTCAATTTGTATTCCTTTGATTTCTTTTTCTTGTCTGATGGCTCTGGCTAAAACTTCCAGAACTATGTTAAATAGCAGTGGTGAGAGTGGGCATCCCTGCCTGTTGCCAGATCTCAGTGGAAATGCTTCCATCTTTTCCCCATTCAATAGGATGCTGGCCGTGGGTTTTTTATAAATTGCTTTGATTATATTGAGGAATGTTCCTTCTATACCCAATTTGCTTAGAGTTTTCATCATGAAAGGGTGTTGAATTTTATCGAATGCTTTCTCTGCATCAATTGAGATAATCATATGGTTTTTCTTTTGCAGTCTGTTAATGTGGTGAATCACATTGATTGATTTGCGAATGTTGAACCATCCCTGCATACCAGGGATGAATCCCACTTGGTCTGGGTGGATGATCTTTCTGGTGTGTTGTTGTATTCTGTTGGCCAGAATTTTATTGAGGATTTTTGCATCTATGTTCATCAGGGATATTGGTCTGTAATTTTCTTTCAGTGCTGCATCTTTCTCTGGCTTAGGGATTAAGGTGATGCTGGCTTCATAGAAAGAATTTGGGAGGATTCCCTCTTTTTTGATTGTTCTGAATAGTTTGAGAAGAATTAGAGTCAGTTCTTCTTTAAATGTCTGGTAGAATTCAGCAGTGAATCCATCTGGTTCTGGGCTTTTCTTTGTTGGGAGGGCCTTTATTACTGTTTCAATTTCTGTCTCAGTTATGGGTCTATTTAGGTTTTCTATGTCTTCATGGTTCAATTTTGGTAGATTGCATGTGTCCAGGAATCTATCCATTTCTGATAGATTTTCCTGTTTGCTGGCATACAGGTCCTTGTAGTAATTTCTGATGATTCTTTTTATTTCTTTGGTGTGTGTTGTTACGTTTCCTTTTTCATCTCTGATTTTATTGATTTGGGTCTTTTCTCTTCTTTTTTTTAGTTAGTTGGGCTAATGGGGTGTCAATCTTGTTTATTTTTTCAAAAAACCAGCTTCTCGCTTGGCTGATTTTTTGTAGTTAGGGTTAGGGTTAGGGTTAGGGTTAGGGTTTTGGGATTCAATCCTGTTAATTTCTTCTCTGGTTTTAGTTATTTCTCTTCTTCTACTAGATTTGGGTTTGGTTTGCTGCAGTTTTTCTAGGTCCTTGAGATGTGCTGAAAGCTCATTTATTTGGTACCTTTCCAATTTCTTGATATAGGCACCTATTGCTATAAATTTGCCTCTCAATACTGCTTTTGCTGTATCCCATAAGTTTTGATATGTTGTGTTGTTGTCTTCATTTACTTCCAGAAAGTTTTTGATTTCTCTTTTGATTTCTTGAATGACCCAGTGTTCATTCAGGAGCATGTTGTTCAGTCTCCATGTGTTTGTACACTTTCTGGGTTTCCTGAGTTGCTAATTTCCAGCTTCATCCCGCTGTGGTCTGAGAAGCTGCATGGTATGATTCTAATTCTTTTGAATTTGCTGAGACTTGCTTTATGGCCTAGTATGTGATCAATCCTAGAGAAGGTTCCATGCACTGCTGAGAAGAATGTGAAGTCTGTAGATGTAGGGTTGAAAGTTCTGTAGATATCTGTTAGATCCATTTGGGCAATAGTGTCAATTAAATCTGCTGTTTCCTTGTTGATCTTCTGTCCGGATGATCTGTCTATTTCTGAGAGTGGAGTATTGAAGTCCCCCAGTACTATTGTATTGGAATCTAAATCTCCCTTTAAGTCCCTTAACATATCTTTTAAATAGACCGGTGCCCTGTAATTAGGTGCATATACATTTATAATAGTTACATCTTCCTGTTGAATTGAACCCTTAATCATTATATAGTGTCCCTCTTTGTCTCTCTTAGCAGTTTTTGTATTAAAGTTTATTTTGTCTGATATTAATATGGCTACACCTGCTTTTTTTTGGTTTCTGTTGGCATGGAATATCTTTTTCCAACCTTTCACTTTCAGTCTGCATGCCTCTTTGTTAGAGAGATGTGTTTCTTGTAGGCAACAAATAGTTGGGTTGTGTTCTTTGAGCCAGTCAGCCAAACGGTGTCTTTTAACTGAAGAATTCAGACCATTAATGTTCAATGTGACTATTGATACGTAGTGACTTTGCCCTGCCATTTTCCCAGAAATATTTTCTAGTATATGCTTTGAGCTTCCCATGCTCTTTTACTGATAGGTGTTCTTCCTTTCCCTTCTTTCATATTGATGGCCGTGTTTCTGTGTTTCTGAGTGTAGCACATCTTTAAGTATCTTTTGCAGGGCCGGACGAGTGGCCACAAAGTCTTTCAATTTCTGTTTGCTATGAAAGGTCTTTATTTCACCTTCATTCACAAATGAGAGCTTGGCAGGATATAATATTCTGGGCTGGCAATTTTTCTCTCTTAGCACCTGTGCTATGTCTCGCCATTCCCTCCTAGCCTGTAGTGTTTCTGATGAGAAGTCTGCTGTGAGTCTAATTGGAGATCCTCTGAGAGTAATCTGACGTTTCTCTCTTGCACATTTTAGGATCTTTTCTTTCTGTTTCACTGTGGTGAGTTTAATTACCACATGTCGTGGTGAGGATCTCTTTTGGTCATGTTTATTGGGGGTTCTATGAGCTTCCTGTACTAGGATGTCTCTGTCCTTCTCCAAACCTGGAAAGTTCTCTGCTAGTATCTCACTAAAAAGGCCTTCTAATCCTTTCTCTCTCTCCATGCCTTCAGGAACTCCTAGAACTCGAATGTTGGTTTTTTTAATAGTATCCTGTAGATTCCCAACAATATTTTTTAGATTTCTAATTTCCTCTTCTTTTCTTTGGTTTGACTGTATGTTTTCCTGTGCTCTATCTTCTAAGTCCGATATTCTCTCTTCTGCTTCACCCATTCTGTTTTTAAGTCTTTCTAATGTGTTTGTCATTTGATCTATTGAGCTCTTCATTTCATTTTGATTTCTCTTCACTATCACACTTTCCTGTTCTACTAGTTTCTGTGTTTCATTTTGATTCTTCCTTAAAATTTGATTTTCACGAGAGAGATTTTCAATCCTGTCCAATAAGGATTTCTGTAGTTCAAGGATTTGCTTTTGAAAACTTCTAAATGTTCTCATCATAAATTTTTTGAAATCCGTATCTTGCATTTCTTCTATTTCATCATCTTCATAATCTTGGTTTGGGGTGTTTTGTTTATTTGGAGGCATCATAGTGTCATCGTTGATCTTGTTCCCTCGATTTCTGTGTTTGTTGCTTGGCATAGTTAATTCTTCTTTCGTCACTGTGCGTTTTTTTTTTTTTAATTTTTTTTAATTTTATACTATGGCCGTGTTAAGTGGACTGCCTGCTGTTGGAGGAGCCTTGGAGGCTTGAGATGGGTGTGGCCTGAGAGCTCTGCTTGGTTCTTCCTGTTTATGGGTGTGCAAAGGTGACACCCTCAGGTTATGCGTGGTAAATCTCTCTCTTTTTATTTATTTATTTATTTATATATATATTTTATTTTATTTATTCAAGGAGTAAGTAATACCGCACGGCATGGCTGTGCAGAATTGATGGTATTTAGCTTCCAGTCTCTGGCTTCTACCCAAAGAGTCTGTGTAGGCTTCTCCTCTGGACTCCTACTGGGTTGCCTAGGCTACTGAATTGTAGTGACTCAGTTCCTTAGCTCTCCCCTGTTGATATGTAAATCCAGAGAGGGGGCCTGCTCTTTGTCTCTTGTGAATTCTTCAAGCCTTGCAGCCTTGCAACCTTTGCAAGGTTGGCTGAGAGAGAAACCCCCAAGCTTTTTTTTTTCCCTTCTTTCCAGTAGTGAGTCTGCTGCACTTTCCGGCCCCCCTCTAGATTCTGACCCCCGTTTCCCCGCCAATGTCTTGGGTTATTGAGCTCACCTCCCCTTCCAGCGCCGATGTGTGGACTCGAGCCCTGGACGTCCCAAGTCTCCCCGCTGGTGTCTGTGTGACATGCACTCCCCTTCCTGCACTGGCGCGCAGACCCTGCGGCTCCCACAGCTCCCGCGGCTCCCGCGGCTCCCATGGCTCGGCTTCCGCGTGGTGGGCGACCTTGTTCTCCCAGTAGGTCTTCTGATTCACAGCCACTCGATCCAGAAGAGTTTCCTCTGCAATATTTTCCTGGTTCTTTTTTCTGAGGCTACCGTAACTCCCCTTTTATTAAACTAAATTTTCCCGGACTATCGGTGCGCGCCCTCACTATTCCGCCATCTTGGCTCGCCATTGTCTTTTACCTGGGCCACTGTATCTGGGGTCTCTGCTTCAGCTGACTTCTGAATAGTCTTCTCTTAATTTTGTAACTCAAGGAATTATTCTGAAATATTAAATCATATGATCTTGTTCTCCTTCTCATTACCTTTTCAAGACTTACAGTCCCAGAACAAGACGCAAAATCCTTATGGCATTTACAGTCCTGTGTAGATTGCTTTTTGCCTCTAAAATCTCTGCCTATCTCTTAATCTATGCCTATCTCTTAATGCCCTGCCTCTTGCTCACTAGACTTCAGATAAATTTGTTTTTCTCACTTGAATATAATCAGGATTTTGTATGTTCCTCTCCGGAATTTTATTCTCCTGTGTGACTATATAGATGTGACTTCCCCCTGCACTTTTTCAGATGCTTTACAAACTACCCAAACCTTTGCAAAGGAGTTTTCCTTGACTATCTGTTCAAAACAGTAGCCATTATCCTTGTATACCCCCCTTGTCACATTTTAGTCTTCCTCAAAGCACTTAGATGCATAATATTATATATCTACATGTTGATTTTTCAAGAGCTTAATGCTCTTGAAGGACAGTGACCTTGACCATTTTGCTCCTGTTACCTGTAGTGCTTGGAATGTTATCTCCATTGTATGTGATTGAAGACAAGAAATGCATTCAATATGTAGAAAAATTTTTTTGAAGGTTTACTACTAAAAGGAAAAAATGATTGAGATATATTTCAAGGAGAAAGTAGGTGGAAGGAGGGGCTTCTTTTTTAAAAAATATTTATTTATTTGTTTGAAAGAGTTAGAGAGGGAGACACATAAACACACACATACAAACACACAGAGGGAGGGAGGGAGGGAGGAGGGGGGCAAAGAGGGAGAAAGAGAGAGGGAGAATGAATAATAGTTTTTCTCACATGTTTCTCCACTTGTCCACTGCATTCCCCAGTAGTGGTGCTCTGTCTCATTTGTCTTCATAACCTGACCATCTAGCTTGGACCCCACCATAGGGTATGCACTCATTAAATTGTTCTTGAACTAAAACTACACCAAGGTGAGTAAGACATAGTCTTTACCATCAAGTTGTCCACTGGCTATGTAGGGATCCAGATGTGTAAATGAAATATCATGCTACAGTATAATAATAGGTTTTAGAGTCATATAAAAAAGTGCAGCTGTAGTCCAGTGGCAGGCACAGTTCATGGTGATGAAGCAGTCAAGCAGTCATTGTGCTTTTTCCCTTGTGTATTTGAGGAGAGTTTTTCTTCATTTAGGAAAGGAAGAATATTGACTTCAGAGACATTAGCTTGTTTGGAAAGTTATAAAACTCTTAGAGAGCTCCAATGGCAAGTTTCTATATGAGGATAATAGTGAAATATTAACCTCAAAGCAGTGGTTGGCAAGTTTGGTTTTCATATGCCTTAAGGCATTCACTGCATCTGCTGACATCTATAAATTTTCTTCCTTGTGAAAAAAGTTATTAAAAAGGTTAGCTTGTTTAATGTTTCTTTTACATTATCTTGTAAAGGATATTTTTTTCTAAGCAGGAAAGGTCAGAATAATTAAATAAGACAATTGATGGTTGTAGTAACAACTAAAATGGACAAACTCCTCTATAGGTAGTGATGTTAACTGTTGTGTACTCTTTTTGCTGAAACCAAACAGTTGTTATAAGTGCTTCACGATAACTTAAGCCCATATGTCTTCACACCAGGCATGTTGATTCATGGTAACTGACACAATGCAGGGGAAAATGTTCACTGACTATATTGTAGAGGAATTCATATGATGAAAACACATGAATTTGGAAGTTGACTCAACCTGTATTAGAATCCTATCTTTGCCTCAAATAATCTGGGTAGTCTGGTGAAAAGGGATATAAAGTCTCCCAAGTTTATTTTCTTTACTGTGAATACAGTCACATATTTACAATATTGATGCCCAGGGTTGTTTGAAAATGAATTAAGATAACATGAGGTATGATCACAATGTTTGGAAAATAATATGTGTTTAATAAGTGTACACTCATTTTTCTCTTCCTGTAGCTAATAATTTTCTTCACAGAATTTTCCTGATCAATATTTCAATCTTCTTTTGTATATGACACTCAAGATCTATTGACTTTATGCATAACAACTCACATTTTATAATGAGACTATTGCAAGAGCTATTATTTATTAGATACCTATGATGTCAGACTCTACCTAAGTGTGGGTTCCTGGCCTATTTCAAGAATGGTGATAGGAATAGCATTGGGAGCTAAAAATTAATTGTGTTTTCATGGAATATAATGAATTTCCCATCTGTAGACACAAATCATTTGTATTGCTATTAATTACCTACAAGTAACAGATTTGTAAAATAGTTTACCTATCCAGCTCCCTGTTAAGGCAGCAAAAGATGTCTCAAGTGCTTGGGCTCCTGCCACCCATGTGGGACACACAATTGAAGTTCAATCCTAAGCCAGAATCCAGGAGCTTCTTCTGAGTCTCTCATATGGATGCAGGTTCCTAAGGACTTGGACCATCCTCTGCTGCTTTCCCAGGTGCATTAGCAGGGAGCTGGATCAGAAATTGAACAGCTGGACTCAAATCTGCACTCATAAGAAATGGCAGCACTGCAGGCAGTGGTTTTACATGCTATGCCACAGCACTGGCCTCTCAAGGTCAACTTTGAAACTGTCCGAATTTGACTCCAAAACTGTGTCCCTAATGGCTACATCCTAGTATACTACTTTCTGTCTTCTCTTCTCTTACCATTTTAAACCATTTACCACCAGATTACCCATAAAGAAGATTGTGTAGAAACAGAAAGAATGCATTTCTTATAATTATCTCTGGCTTGAAGCCAGAGCCAAGGAGCAAGAAATCAATGGAAAGGACATCACCTTAGAGAGAACATTGGCTTCAGGTTGAGTAGGGTAAGAGGGTCACAGGAAGATTTCACTGGAGGAAATGTGGTCTTGGTTACTTTAACATCAAAAGCGCTCACATGGGAACTTCGTTGGTGGATAGATATAGGTCCTGGATAGTAAACTTCTGCTAGCTTACTGAGCATTGAGAATTGTTCTTCTCTTGTCAAATTAAATCACTGAATTTGGGTAGGACAATGTATCCATGAAGCAGTAAAAAGTACATCTTAATTATTCTGTGTCTAAGGGAGATTTTGGGATCTGGAATAGAAGCTATTTGCTCTATAACCAGTCTCTTGGAAGAGACTATTTTGGACAATTAGATTTGCACATACTGAAATATTTTATTCAAATGCTCAAATGCTGTTTTCTCATAATTAAAAAAGAGTCATTGGAATTTAAAGAGGAGAAACTATTTTCTACAACTGTTTATACCAGCAAACTGTCAGGAAATCCTCCAGGCACCCTGGCAGTTTCATCCCTAACTTTTATAGTCAGCTTTGGTGATCCAATAACTTGTACATCAAGTGTTGTGGATCCTTTCGTGAAAGACTCAGGGCTGCAGCACACACTAAATTAAGGCATTCAACACCCCCAGCTCCAACCCCTTTCTTGGGAATATATCCTCTTCATTGACACACGATTACATACTGTTTATCGCTTTAGGTTGTCCTTGAATTTTGACTCCAGAAAGGATGAGTGAGTGTTTTCTATATATTTGAAGTTAAGGACCTTTGGAGTGACTGCATGGTAATTTCTGCAAAACAGGCAATTTAACAAACTACTGATATTTTTATACATTTTACTTTTACTATCTCATCTCAAACCCTGCCCTCTTCTCTCTCAGCAAATGCTTTTTTATTTATAGGAGGGAGATCTTTTGAGCCTCCTGCTTTCATATATATTGTTAGAAAAATTTTAATGCGATGTAGTTGAAACAGGGTTTATTTTATTAAGAAAACAACATTCTGCTATTGCTATTCTCCTGTTTTGCCTGCTCCTACTGATTACCATGGGCAACAGGCTACAATGTGATAGTGCTTAACAGAATTTCATTTGTACATTAAAAAACTTGAATTTTAGACATTTTGAAGGACTTTGCCAAACTAGTATAGAGTAAAGGCCAAGGTATAAGCTTTTGCTACACAGAACTCCCAACTGAGTGTGTTTTTACCAGCTGGTTTTCTTCAGTTTTACCAAAACAGAAATTTTTTGCTGCTAGGTATTTAGAAAAACTTACCAAAAATTAAATCTTGAAAGATAATGTTTTATTCATCCTACTAGGAAACTAATCTCCCAAATCAGTGACTGTGTCTCAGGCTGATGATAACAGTATAATTAAATTTTTATAGAGTTCACTGAGCAAGTGTCACTTTCATAAATAAAAGCACCTTTCCCCCCTCTGTTAGTTGTTGGAAAACAGTGTGATCTCTGTGTAGCACTTAGTGTTGGGTGGGTATTCTGGTATGCTAGATAAGGCAAATTTCCCAATAGTCAGCATGAAGTCTTCTACTGTGGCCCTATTTCTCCTTTTTCATTCAAATCATTTTAAAAGGAAACATTTCTGAATTGTTTTATTAGTGATTGGATAATAGCATGGGTACATTTTCCTTATTACTGGAGGCTTTATAGTCCCAAACATGTTGAGAATAAAGAACACAATGGTATAGAAACTATGTTTCCAACTTTGTCATCTATCTCACAAAGGTAAGATAGAACTTCTAAAGTGGAAGGCACAGACAAATAAGGCAAATACTTTGAGATAATTTATTTAACATAACTAGAATTTCTGTAAGTTGGATTTCATGAGCTGCATTTTGCTAGCAATAATTCATAATAGTAGAGAGAATATTAGGAGACTTAAACAGAGTGTAATAAAATACATATCATGAGTGAAGTACACCTAAAAATGAGATAAAATTGATTTGATAGAATCTGTGGGGTTTTCTATTGAGGGTTTCTGTTTATGCAGAGTCAGGGCTTTAAGTTCCTCATCGATCCTTGTATAATTAAGTCATCATAATAAAAGATACTACAATCACAGATACAAAGGAGAAGTTTACTACTAAAATCCAGGTTGTAAGGAGCATAGTAGAATCAGTTATGGGACAGTTGTGATTCAATTTTCTTAAAGCTTTAGAAATACTGAGTTACAAATGCAAAGAAAAGCCATAGATAAGGTAGTTCCCCATAATGCATCAGATTTTTTATTTTATATTATTTTATTATTTATTTATTTATTTATTTATTTATTTTTGACAGGCAGAGTGGACAGTGAGAGAGAGAGACAGAGAGAAAGGTCTTCCTTTTCCGTTGGTTCACCCTCCAATGGCTGCCACGGCCGGCGCGCTGCGGCCGGCGCACCGCGCTGATCCCATGGCAGGAGCCAGGTGCTTCTCCTGGTCTCCCATGGGGTGCAGGGCCCAAGCACCTGGGCCATCCTCCACTGCACTCCCGGGCTACAGCAGAGAGCTGGCCTGGAAGAGGGGCAACCGGGACAGAATCCGGCGCCCCAACTAGGACTAGAACCCGGAGGAGGATTAGCCTAGTGAGCCGCGGCGCCGGCCTTTTCTTTTTTTTATTTTTAATTTTTTAAAAATTTTTTTATTTTTTGACAGGCAGAGTGGACAGTGAGAGAGAGAGAGAGACAGAATGCATCAGATTAAAGAGACGATGTAATTATTGCTAAATTGAGAAGAGGAGAAATAGCAAGCCCCTCCCTGCAGTGTGAAACCTAGTACTTCTGCCTTTCAAAATCATCAAAGTAAAATTACCAAAGGCTGATTTCATGTCCTCTTGTTACTTCTTGCTTTTGTTTCATTGTTTTCCTCTGTCACACAAGATTGTACCAAGAGTCAAATTAAAAAATTGTGAAAGTTCTTTGAAGATTAAAACAGTATATAGTTGCATACTTATGTAGCACCTGCATTTAAAATATAACTTCTCACTGTGAGATTCCTCACAGCAATTTTAAAACTTTTTATAGTTCTGTATTTTTCTAGTTCTGCATTTTCCACTTGTTAAATGTTTGTTCTGAGTGCAATTACTCGGTGTTAAATTTTGCGTAAAGCAGCACAGAAGACAACAGAATGTCTTATTGCTAGAAAGGAAATGTAGACTTTCATGCTAGATCTTACCAGTTAAGTGCTATGAATCTTGAGTCCTGCCTCATGCAAGAGAGAGCACTCTGATTGATCAGTAAATTCTTCAGAGGAGTTGTGAGGGGTGTGGATTATGGTGCACAGATCTCCTAATTGCTCTTCAGGCAATAATTTTTGGAAAATGAAGCCTCAGATGTATTGATTCTTTATCCAGTATTGAAGGTAAAAGTGTACCTGGTAGTGCAATTTAACAGCTTATCCTTTATGTTTCTTGCTGGCTTTTAAGATAAACCCTGTCCCTAACAAACTGTGTTCTCAACTCGACCTACAGATGTTTAGTTTCATAGATCATACGGACTTGTTGGCTTCTACAAGAACAAATGAATAAGCTTGGAATAGGGTTCCAGACACTTTTAAGCAGAACTGGCTCAATAGAAATTGAATTAGTAATTAGATGAATTATTATAGCAAACATGAGGTCAGAAATTTCTTAAGGAAAATAGTTCTTTAGAACAGAATCTGTACATGTAGATGACCTCTATTGTAACCAAATCCTCTGTTCAGCACTCCTCACCTAATGGAAAAGAAAAGCTTTGGTGCTTCTCACCTCTGTGTTACCATATTTTCCCTTTGGTTTGTCTCTGCCTTGCCAGTTCCCCTCTGTATTCTTTTTTGCTTTGTCTTCTCTCCATCAGCACTCTATGGGGATCCCTTTGCCAGTCAATCTTTTATAAACCTGTTTCCATTCATCATGTCTTTTAAACCTTTTCTGAATAATATAGTTCTCACATCCCATTTCTGAAAATTTAGTGTAAAGATAAGCATAATTTCAAACCAGGATATATCATAGTTTTGTAAGGAATAGAACTCAATGAATGTTTTAAGGAAGAACAATGACCTTTAAAGTAATTTAGTCAATATTTTACAGAGGAGATTTCAACCAGTCAACTGCTGTTCAGATTTCTTTGCTTGTCCCAAACTGTGAATTACTTTTTAAATTGCTTATGGAATGCAAATAAAGAAACAATTCTTTCCTACCAGAAGTGCTGGATAGGCATAAGGGTACATTTTCCTAACCAATATTTTCATCAAGAACCTATTCAGAATCCTAGAATTACCTCCTACTTCTAGTTTAATTGAACCAAGGAACATTGCCAGAGGCAAGTTTTCGTCCTTAAGTGCTCTTAGAGTCCTGGAAACTAGGATGCTAAGAATATTATAAAGAACTCTATTTGGTGATTTGGTCTTGTATTGAAAGGCAAAAATTGTATTTACATTCTGTTACTGGGGACTTCATGGTTGACACAGTTGAATAAGAATCAGGATGGATTTGCTGTCATGTACCCATAGGGAAGTGCTTTGCCAGATGATTCTGTTCTAGTTTCTGAGTCCTTTGGGTTCAGCAGGGACAGACATGTAGAAGCTGAGCAAAGCAGAGTTTGGAGATGGTTCCTTTTCAACATTTTTTTTTCTTCTCCCACCCCAGTGCAACATAGATGCTGCTTGGAAAGCCAAGACACTCTGGCAGAAAAAAAATGACCTAGATGAAAGACCTCTGCGAGTGAGATCCCGGTGGAAAGAACAGGTCATCAAAGAAGGAGGTACCTTTCTCTGAAGGGAGGAGAGAACTTCCACTCTGACTACAACCTTGTCTAAATATGATCAGAGTCAGTGAACTCAGGGGGCTTCCATAGCCTTGGCAGCTCATGACTAGAGCCTAGGGTGATTACTGATGCCATAAACAAGAGTGTCAATTTGTTAAGTCAACAACAGGAGTCACTGTGCATTTACTCCTCATGTAGGATCTCTGTCCTTAATGAGCTGTACATTGTGATTTAATGCTATAACTAGTACTCAAACAGTATTTTTCACTTTATGTTTCTATGTGGGTGCAAACTGTTGAAATCTTTACCTAATATATGCTAAACTGATGTTCTGTATATAAAGAGAATTGAAAATGAATCTTGATGTGAATGGAAGGGGAGAGGGAGTGGGAAATGGGAGGGTTGTGGGTGGGAGGGAAGTAATGGGGGGGAGCCATTGTGATCCATAAGCTGTACTTTGGAAATTTATATTCATTAAATAAAAGTTAAAACAAAAGACATAAGAAAAAATATTGGAAATAGATAAAAAACAATGGAAAATCCTCAATGGAAGAGACAAGGGCTATAAATGATCATCCATTTTCAAAATGTCTATTTAACTTCAATACATTACATTTTAGGTATTCTTTTAGTTGCATAAGATCAGAGAAAACATATGATATTTGTCTTTTTAGGATTGGCATGTTTCACTAAGTAGAATGGTTTCCAGTTGTGACTATCTTGTTGCGAAAGATAGGATTTTTTTTTTTTTTTACAGTTATAGCCCTTGTCTCTTCCATTGAGGAACAATCTTTTGTTTAGTAATGTTTTATTTTGTTTTGTTTTCTTTCTCTTCATACTATGTGCTGAACTCCTTTATTTGGAGTTGGGTTAACTATTTGATCACTAAGTAAACTGACAGTAGATTATTATAAAAATTAAGAATGGGAATCTGAGAGGGAGTGGGGGGAAGCATTTGAATGTGGGTGGGAGGCAGGGGAAGTCCAATTTTGTTCCTAAATCTGTATATATGAAATATATGAAACTGTATAGCAAATAAAGTTAAATTAATGAATTAAAAAATAGAAAATCATGGAATATTACCTCATATATTTTGCTGGAGTGAGAGATCATGATGTGTAATGGAATAGGAGCTGGGTTGTAAATCTATAGTCTTCTCTGCTATATGACCTTCCTTGTTCCTTATATCAGAATATACATTCCTGTGTAACATGAGGGAGAAAATGATCTCCAAAGTCTCTAATGGAAAGGGACAACTCCTAAGGGACAACCAGGAATCTATATGCTTTATTTCTTTCTCATCTTTCATCCTTGCCCTTTTCCTTTTTTTTCTTACTTATCTTTTTTTTTTATCATAACATGTTCTTTCTTGACTAAACTTGGGCATTCCAGTTCCTTCTTAACTGGTACCCATTTCAGATATTGTAGTAAAGAAATGAACCCTTGGGCTTCCCATATATAAAAATCCATTCTGCCCAGGTCACTGAAGCTTTGGTTTACTGATTATCTATGTCTTCTGGAAACCTCTTTATTTATGTTCCCTCTTATGAAAATATCCTGCTTTCCCCTATGCATAGAATTGGCTCTACTGGTTGTTGTTATACAGGAAGTACTTAATTCATGTCTCATTTTTAAATTATTTGTATACTTGCAGAGAAGTTCTGAAACTTCTAGAGGCTCTACTTAAGGAGTTATTGAAGAACTTTTTAAAAATTAATATTTATTTTTAGAACAGTTTTATTCTTAGCAAAAATCAAACAGTAAAGAATCCCCAAATACCCTACTATGTATACTATATTTTCTCTTAGTAACATTGTCTATTACTATCTTACATCTGACACATTTAATGAACAATGATTCATGACTGTTAAATAAATGTTATATTTTATTCATCTTTCTTTGCTTCTTAGGAACTGACTTTTTTAATGCCTCAGAATCTCATCCATGAAACCACATTATACTTGGTTATCATGTCTTCTTAGATTCTAGCGTCTGTTTCTCAGATTTTCTCTTTTTTTAAAGATTTTTTTAAATTTATTTATTTAAGAGGTAGAGCTACAGACAATGAAAGGGAGACAGAGAGAGAGGTCTTCTATCTGATGGTTCACTCCCTAAATGGCCGCAATGGCTGGAGCTGTGCTGATCCGAAGCCAGGAGCCAGGAGCTTATTCCAGGTCTCCCACGTGGGTGTAGGGGCCCAAGGACTTGGGCCATCTTCTACTGCTTTCACAGGCCATAGCAGAGAGCTGGACTGGAAGAGGAGCAGCTGGGACTAGAACTGGTGCTCATATAGGATACTGGCACTGCAGGTGGAGGATTAACCTACTGCACCACAGCACCGGCCCCTCTAAGATTTTCCTTGTTTTTGATGATCTTGACAGTTTTTAGGAATGTTGAATAGGTATATTGTAGGATGCTCCTTTGTTGGAATTTTTTTGGTGTTTTCTTCAAGATTAGACAGGTGTAATAGGTTGTGGAGTAGAAGCTCATGGAAGTAAAGTGTTATTTTCACCAAATCATATAAAGAGTTCATAGTATCAATCTGATTTATGACTTTTGATGTTGACCTCCTTAACCTGGTTGTTTTTCAGTCTATATTTAGAAAGTAAGGAGTTATTCTCTCCTTCCTTTAGGGTAAAATAAATATATGAATTTATTTGCAATTTTCCTTAAAGGGAATTTTGTCTCTGTCTCTCATGTATTAATTTATTTAATCATTTGTTTGAACTCATGATACTGTTTTTTTTTGCTTTGAGTTATAATCAAACTATTTTATTTGCTGCTCATATTGTTCCAACATTGTTTCCAACATTGGCCAATGAGAAAATTTTCAATGAGAAAACTTTCTTGTGCCTGCTTGATATACAACTATCAACGTAGTTTACTTTGTCTTCTCCTGAGTAGTTTTTTAATTTTTTTTTAACACAGGAGTTGGCTTGGTATATTTCCTTCTCCAGACTTAGAATCAGCTTTTTTCTCCAAAGGAGCCCTGATTCCTTTTATTGAAAGTGACATTAGAAACTAAGCATTGAGTCTTAGGTGTACTCATTCCAGTGCTTGTAATTGTTTCTAGCATCTCTCTGCTGACAGAGAATAGAAATCTAGGTGTGCATACTCACCCATGTTTATACACTTGAACAGGAGGTTACTTTAAAACATTCAGGAAAAAGTGGAATTAATAGATAAATGTATTGATATGTAAAAATTTTTTGAAATACATGTGTAGTGTTTCATAATATACATTTCTGTTAACTTTTTGGAATACCCTTTTATGTATTTCCATTTGTAACAACCATGTCTATGCTCAGTTAAACATGATCTCTTCTTACTGTTTTACCTATGTGTGTTGGTCCTGGGCACTACTGAATCAAATAGCCACCTATAAGACTGGCACATATGGTCAAGCCATGTGGACTCATCAGGGTTACTTAGAGAATTGGGCTGAGAGAAAACAGGAGGACTACATGCCTTTTAATCACTTCTCTCTCCAGATTTTGCAATGAAAAGAAAATCTTGCCAATAGCATAAAAAGGTGGGCTTTTCAATGGTGATAACTCATGTTATCCATTTTTAAAGAGGCCATTTCTCCAACTTCAATATGGTAGCAAAACATGACTGCAAGCATGGTGGGTGGATAGAATGGTGGGTAGCTGGAGCATAGAGGACTTCTTCAGACAGTGGATGCATTTTCTCTGTTTATAGTCTCCCACTAATTTTTATTTCCATACCTCTGACCAGGGTGTTAAGTCCATGTCTGTAAGGTTTGTTGCAAAGGTTAAATGGAACCTATACTATGTTGCCTGGCACTCAGTAAGTACTCAACTACAAGAGATGTTGAGTGAACAGACCTCTGTGTGCAAGGTAAAGGAATCTGAGGCCATCTCTTGAAAGTTGGAGTGTCAAATAATTTTCAAACAGTATTTCTGATAGCTTTGTTGTTTTTAAAATCTTAGGAATTTTTATATACATGATCAAATTTTCTGAAAATCAGGAATGATATTCCCCTCCTTCTAATACGTATTTCTTTTGTTTCATTGCCTTGCTTTATATTATACAACCTAGACCCTCCTGCAAAATGTTTCAAAACTATGTTGAAGTCAATTTGCCTTGAAACATTAATCTTTCACTATTTGCAACTTTTTTTTTAAAAGAAAAAGGGAATGATTTTATCCCTTTCTTCATTTTATTTTTCTCTCCTGTGGATAATTGATAAACATTTTTATGGTTTTTACTAAAAATAATTATTAAAAATGTTGCTATACTGATTGCTTAAATGATTTTTGCACTTTAATTGTTAATTCCTTCTTTCACAAGGATAACATTTCTCTAAACATTCATTCAACAAAATTTTTTTGATAGCCTACTCTGTGTCAATGACAATATTGGTACTGGGAGTATAGTACAACCAAATCAAAGAATTCCCTTGTCCTCACAAAACTCAAAATCTGTCACAGGAAGCTGATTGTAGGAAAATAATTAAAAAAATACAATAGCAATCATTGACATGGAAATGTTTAGTTCTGTGAGAATGTATCAAAAATGGTAGCTTGTAATGACAATAGCAGAGGGAGTCTGAAGTATTCCTTTAACCCTATTCCTCCATGACAACCAGCAGTACTTTGAGGAATTAGCTATTGTTGGAGAAAATTGATCTGTGGTTAATATTACTCAATTAAAAAAAATGTTTTTGGGGAGGAGCCAAGATGGTGGAATAGGGAGGGAGCTTACTTATAGTCCAGGAGAAGACAGATGAATAAAATGAAGATAGTATAGTCTCAGGGACGAATTAGGGAAAAATGGCAGAGGAAACTCTTCTTCTGGAATTAGAGAGACACAGTGGATGTACATGGAGGGCAAAAGTGCTCATGGCTTGGGATCCAGCTGCTGAGAGCCTCGGCACCAGTGCTGGAAAGAGAGGTGAGATTAAACCATAGTAGCTCGAAATACTGGCAGAAAAGAACTTAGAGGGAATGAGGATTGAAGCACCATGGGGGAAAGTGATCCGCCTACCTAGAGGAGAGAAAAAATATAAGGGACAGTACAGACACATTTCTCTCTCTTCAATCACCTTACAAAAGCCTAGGAACCAATAGAGTGGGCACCATTTTGGACATACGTAACAGCTGTGTCATCTTGGGACTGTGCCAACCCTCACCCAAACAGAAAAACCTCTCTGGTGGGGAGTAATAACAGGAGACTAAGACCTAGTGAATGTGTGGAGCTTATGAACTGGGACTGTGAAAAAAAAAAAAAAACAACTGAGAGTGTGTAGGAGAACTCACAGTGTGGCTGAGACTTGAGTAGTCTTGTTGGGAGATGCCACAAGCTCAGATGGCCCTGGCTACCCGGTGAAAGACATTGCAGGAGAATCTGAGCTTACACTGAGGACTGCACAGATCCTTTGTGTGGTCCTTGGGACAGAGCAGACAAATATTACACCCACCAGGGTGAACACTCAGACACTGATGGCCACCAAGGAGAAGAGCTCAGCTGAATGAAATTACTTCCTTTCTGATTAAAAAAGAGAGACAGAGAGAGAGAGAGAGAGAAAGAGAGAGAGAGAAGATTTACCACACCAAACCTGGGTGTGTCACCTTTGGCACATCCTTAACCCTGAAGAACTGAACAGAGCTCTCTGGCCACACCCACCACAAGCCTCTAGTCACTGAAAGCAGAAAGTCTAATTACAAATGCCAAACAACAATTGAAACAACCAAGGAAACAAGAATAAGGAAGACAACTTGACTTTCTCAAAAGAACATGACACATCAATACAAGATCATGAAGACGATGAGATAGAAGAAATGCAAGAAATGGAACTCAAAAAATTTATGATAAGAATATTTATAAGTAACCCAAAAAAATGCATGACTACTGAAATCCATGCAAGACATGAAAGAAAATATCTCTCATGAAAATGAAATCTTAAGGAGGAATAAAAATGAAATGAGGAATTTAGTAGAACATGAAATTGAGATATTGAAGGGAAAACAAAATGAAATGAAGAACTCAATAGAACAAATAAAAAAACACAATTGAAAGACTTAAAAACAGAATCAGTGAGGCAGAAGAGAGAATATGGGAATTGGAAGACAGTACAGGAAAGTATACAGTCAAACCAAAGACAAGAGGAAATTAGAAATCTAAAATTTATTGTTGGAAATCTACAGGATACTATTAAAAAAACCAACATATATGTTTGAGGAGTTCCTGAAGGCATAGAAAGAGAGAAAGGAATAGAAGGTCTTTTTAGTGAGATACTAGCAGAAAAGTTCCTGGATTTGGAGAGGAAAAAAGACATCCAAGTACAGGAAGCACATAACACCCCCAATAAGCATGACCAAAAGAGATCCTTACCATAACACGTTGTAATCAACTCACAACAGTGAAACATAAAGAAAAGATTCTAAAATGTGCAAGAGAGAAACATCAGATTGCTCTCAGAGGATCTCCAATCAGACTCACAGCAGACTTCTCAGCAGAGTTAAGAGGAAAGTTTATAGCAATAAGTCCCTACATCAAGAAATTGGAAAGGCACCAAACAACTAAGCTCTCAAAGCATCTTAAGTATCTAGAAAACTGCAGCAAACCAGACCCAAAACAAATAGGAGAAAAGAAAAAATTAGAGAAGAAATCAACAGAATTGAATAAAAAAATTACAAAAGATCAGCAAAACAGAAAAAATAAATAAAATTGACACACCATTGGCCCAACTAACTAAAAAAAAGAAAAGACCCAAATCAATAAATTCAGAGATGAAAAAGGGAATGTAATAACAGACACCATAGAAAGAGAGAGTCATCAGAAATTACTACAAAGAGTTGTATGCCAGCAAACAGGGAAATCTATCAGAATTGGATAGATTCCTGGACACATACAACCTACTGATATTGAACCAGGAAGACATAGAAAACCGAAACAGAACCATAACTGAGACAGAAATTGAAACAGTAATAAAGGCCCTCCCAACAAAGAAAAGCCCAGGACCAGATGGATTCACTGCTGAATTCTACCAGACTAATTTAAAGAACTAACTCCAATTCTTCTCAAACTATTCAGAACAATCGAAGAAGAGGGAATCCTCCCAAATTCTTTCTATGAAGGCAGCATCACCTTAATTCCTAAGCCGGAAAAAGATGCAGCACTGAAAGAGAATTACAGACCAATATCCCTGATGAACATAGATGCAAAAATCCTCAATAAAATTCTCGCCAATAGAATGCAACAACACATCAGAAAGATCATCCACCCAGACCAAGTGGGATTTATCCCTGGTATGCAGGGATGGTTTAATGTGCGCAAGACAATCAATGTGATACACCACATTAACAGACTGCAGAAGAAAAACCATATGATTATCTCAGTAGATGCAGAGAAAGCATTTGATAAAATACAGCACCCTTTCATGATAAAAACTCAAAGCAAATTGAGTATAGAAGGAACATTTCTCAATACAATCAAAGCAATTTATGAAAAACCTATGGCCAGCATCCTATTGGAGGGGAAAAGTTGGAAGCATTTCCACTGAGATCTGGTACCAGACAGGGATGCCCACTCTCACCACTGCTATTCAATATAGTTCTGGAAGTTCTAGCCAGAGCTATTAGGCAAGAAAAAAAAATTAAAGGGATACAAATTGGGAAGGAAGAACTCAAACTATCCCTCTTTGCAGACGATATGATTCTTTATTTAGGGGATCCAAAGCACTCTACTAAGAGACTATTGGAACTCATAGAAGAGTTTGGCAAAGTAGCACGATATAAAAACAATGCACAAAAATCAATAGCCTTTGTATACACAGGCAAAGCCATGGCTAAGGAAGAACTTCTAAGATCAATCCCATTCACAATAGCTAAAAAGCAATCACATGCCTTGGAATAATCTTAACCAAGAACATCAAAGATCTCTAAAACGAGAATTACAAAATCTTAAAGAAAGAAATATAAGAGGATAACAAAGAATGGAAAAATCTTCCATGATCATGGATTGGAAAATCAATATCATCAAAATGTCCATTCTCCCAAAAGCAATTTATAGATTCAATGTGATACCAATAAAAACACAAAGGCATTCTTCTCAGATCTGGAAAAAATGATGCTGAAATTCATATGGAAGCACAGGAGAGCTTAGATAGCTAAAGCAATCTTGTACAACAAAAACAAAACTGGAGACATCACAATACCAGAATTCAGGACATACTACAGGGCAGTTGTAATCAAAACTGCATGGTACTGGTACAGAAACAGATGGATAGACCAATGGAACAGAATTGAAACACCAGAAATCAATCCAAACATCTACAGCCAACTTATATTTGATCAAGGATCTAAAACCAATTCCTAGAGTAAGGACAGTCTATTCAATAAATGGTGCTGGGAAAACTGGATTTCCATGTGCAGAAACATGAAGCAAGACTCCTGCCTTACACCTAATACAAAAATCCATTCAACATGGATTAAAGATCTAAACCTACAACCTGACACCATCAAATTACTAGAGAACATCGGAGAAACCCTGCAAGATATAGGCACAGGCAAAGACTTCTTGGCAAAGACCCTGGAGGCACAGGCAGTCAAAGCCAAAATTAACAATTGGGATTGCATCAAATTGAGAAGTTTCTGTACTGCAAAGGAAATAGGAAAGGCCGGCGCAGCAGCTCCATAGGCTAATCCTCCGCCTAGAGGCGCCGGCACACCGGTTGCCCCTCTTCCAGGCCAGCTCTCTGCTGTGGCCCGGGAGTTCAGTGGAGGATGGCCCAAGTGCTTGGGCCCTGCACCCTATGGGAGACCAGGAGAAGCACCTGGCTCCTGGCTTCTGCCTTTGGATAGGCGTGGTGCACTGGTCGCAGCATGCTGGCTGCGGTGACCATTGGAGGGTGAACCAACGGCAAAAGGAAGACCTTTCTCTCTCTCTCTCTCTCTCTCTCTCTCTCTCACTGTCCACTCTGCCTGTAAAAAAAAAGAAAAGAAAAGAAAAGAAAGAAATAGGAAAGTGAAGAGGCAACCAACAGAATGGGAAAAATATTTGCAAGCTATGCAACTGATAAAGGATTAATAACCAGCATTTACAAAGAGGTCAAGAAACTGCACAACAACAAAAGAAACAACCCACTTAAGAGATGGGCCAAGGACCTCAACAAACATTTTTCAAAAGAGGAAACCCAAATGGCCAACAGACACATGAAAAAATGTTCAGGATCACTAGCCATCAGGGAAATGCAAACCAAAACCACAATGTGGTTTCACCTCACCCTGGTTAGAACGGCTCACATTCACAAATTTACAAAGAACACATTCTGGAGAGGATGTGGGGAAAATGGACACTAACCCACTGTTGGTGGGAATGCAAACTGCTAAAGCCACTATGGAAGTCAGTTTGGAGATCCCTCAAGAACTTGAATATAACCCTACAATACAACCCAGCCATCCCACTGCCTGGAATTTACCCAAAGGAAATTAAATTGGCAAATAAAAGAGCTGTCTGCACCTCAATGTTTATTGCAGCTCAATTCACAATAGCTAAGACATGGAATCAACCTAATACCCATCAACAGAAGACTGCATAAAGAAATTATGGGATGTGTACTCTATAGAATATTACACAGTGGTAAAAAAAATGAAATCTGGTCATGTGCAACAAAACGGAGGAATCTGGAAAACATCATGCTGAGTGAAATAAGCCAGTCCCAAAGTACAAATATCATGTTCTCCCTGATTGGTGACAACTAAATGAGCTCCTAAAAGGAAACCTGTTGAAGTGAAATGGACACTATGAGAAACAATGACTTGATCAGCCCTTGTCCTGACTGTTGAGAAACAACTTATTATTTTATCCCTTTTAGTTTTTTTTGTTGTTGTTGTTCTACTTAATACCATTGGATGAACTCTTTAATTAAGAGAGGGAGGAGATTTACAGTTCGGCACATGCACAATTGCACTTGGCACTGGGATTCCAATTCAGTCCCATCAAGGTGGTATGTACCAATGCCATCTCACTAGTCAAAGGGATCAATTTCAGTTCATAATTGATCATAATGATAGGATTAAGTGTCAAAGGGAGCACATAAATAAGACTAGTGTCTGCAAATACTAACTGATAGAATTAAAAAGAATGATCCTACGTGGGAAGCGGGATACACAGCAGACTCATAGAATGACAGATGTCCTAAACAGCACTGTGGCCTCAGAATTAGCCTGTAAGGCATTCGTATCTGGCTAAAAAGCCCATGAGAGTATTTCAGGCATGGAAAGCCAAGACACTCTGGTAAATAAAAAAATGATCCAAATGAAAGATCTCTGTGAGTGAGATCCCAGCGGAAAGCACAGAAAGAAGGAGGTACCTTTCTCTGAAGGGATGAGAGAACTTCCACTTTGACTATGGCCTTATCTAAATAAGATCGGAGTTGGTGAACTCAAGAGGCTTCCATAGCCTTGGCAGTTCATGACAAGAGCTCGGATGATTACTGACATCATAAATAAGATTGTCAATTGTTAAATCAACAACAGGAGTCACTATGCACTTACTCCCCATGTAGGATCTCTGTCTTTAATATGTTGTACTATGTGAATTAACAATATAATTAGTACTCAAACAGTACTTTATACTCTGTGTTTCTGGGTGGGTGAAAACTGTGGAAATCTTTACTTAGTATATACTAAATTGATCTTCTGTATATAAAGATAATTGAAAATGAATGTTGATGAAGAATCATATGGGAAAGGGAGTGGGAGAAGGGATGGTTGCGGGTGAAAGGGTGGTTATGGGGGGAAAATTTTTCTGTAATCCAAAAGTTGCACTTTGGAAATTTATATTTATTAAATAAAAGTTAAAAAAATGAAAAAAGAGAAGTTATCCACCATGGCATTGTCTGTATATACAAACATCATTGATTTTTGTGTTTTAATTTTATATTCTGCCACTTTACCAAATTCTTTTATGATTTTCAATAGTCTGTTATTGGAGTCTTATGGATCTCCTATATATAGCATCATGTCCTCTGCAAAAAGGAATAGTTTGACTTTCTTCTTCTCAATTGTATCCCTTTAATTTTTTTTTTTTTTTTTTTTTTGCCTAATGGCTCTGGCTAAAAGTTATGAGACTATACTAAATAGCGATAGTGAGTGTGTCTTGGTGTCTTGTCTGGCTCCAGATCTTAGCGGAAATGCTTCCAACATTTCCCATTCAATAAGATGCTGGCTGTAAATTTGTTACAAATTTCCTTGATTATGTTGAGGAATGTTCTTTCTATGCCCAATTTGCTTATTGTTTTTATCATGAAAGATGTATTTTACCAGATGCTTTCTCTGCATCTATTGAGATAATCATACGGTTTTTGTTCTCCATTTATTGATTTGTGAATGTTGATCCGCCCTGCATACCAGGGAGAAATCCCACTTGGTCTGGATGAATGATCTTTCTGATGTGTTGCTGGATTCAATTAGATACTATTTTTTGAGGATTTTTGCATCTACGTTCATCTGCAACATTGGTCTGAAGTTCTGTTTCTCTGTTTTATCTTTTTGTGGTTTAGGAGTTAAGGTGATGCTGCCTTCATACAAGGAGATTGGGTGGATTCTCTTCCTTTCAGTTGTTTTGAATAGATTGAGAAGAATTGGAATTAGATCTTCTTAAATGTCTGGAAGAATTCAGCATGAAGTCGTCTGGTCCTGGGCTTTTCTTTGTTAGGAGAGTCTTTATTACTGATTCAATCTCCATCTTGGTCTGTTTAGGTTTTCTATGTCTTTGTGCCTCAATTTTGGTAGATTATGTGTGTTCAGAAATCTATCCATTTCTTCTTTGTCTCTTAGTTTCTTTGTATACAACTCGTTGTAGAAATTCCTAATGATTATTTTTATTTCTGTGGTATCTGTTGTTACATTTGCTTTTTCATCTCTGATATTATAGATTTGGGTCTTCTCCCTCTTTATTTTGTTTAGTTGGGCCAATGGTGTATTAATTTTCCTTATTTTTTCAAAAAAAAAAACCAGCTGTTCATTTCACTTATCCTCATTTATTTGGTACCTTTCCAACCTCGTCCGATAGTCACCATTTGTTATAAACTTCTCTCTTAACACTGCTTTTGCTGTATCCCAGACATTTTTAAAGATTTATTTATTTATTTAAAAGTCAGAGTTACACAGAGAGTGGAGAGGCAAAGAGAGAGACAGAGAGAGAGAGAGAGAGAGAGAGAGAGAGAGAGGTCTTCCATCCAATGGTTCACTCCCCAGATGGTTGTAATGGGTGGGCTGCACTGATCCGAAGCCAGGAGTCAGGAGCTTCTTCCTGGTCTCCCATGCGGGTGGAGGGATCCAAGGACTTGGGCTATCTTCTCCTGCTTTCACAGTCCATAGCAGAGAACTGGATCAGAAGTGGAGTAACTGGGTCTCAAACCAGTGCCCATATGGGATGCTGGCACTTCAGGCCAGGGCTTTAACCTGCTGCGCCACAGCACAGGCTCCCTGCCTTCACATTCTTTCATAATGATGACTATCTTTTGTGTTTCTGTGTGTAGCGCATCCTTAAGCATCTTTTGTAAGGATAGAAATTGGTGACAGATTCTTGAAATTTCTGTTTGTTATGGAAGGTCTTTATTTCTCTTCATTTATAAATGAGAGCCTTGTAGGTACAGTTTTTTTTTTTTTTTTTTTTTTTTTTTTTTTTTTTTTTTTTTTACTTAGACTTTGTTTATGTCTCTCCATTCTCTCCTAGCTTGTAGAGTTTCTGATGAGAAGTCAGCTGTGAGTCTAATTACAAAGCCTCTGAAAGTAATCTGGCATTACTCTTCTGCACATTTTAGAATGTTTTCTTTGCTTTACTGTTAAAAGTTTGACTACAATGTGTTATGGTAGAGATCTATACTGGTCATGGCTATAAGGAGTTCTATGTGCTTCTTGACCTTGGGCTTCCCTTTCTTTCCCCAAATTGGGGAAGTTTTCTGGAATTATTTCACTAAATAGGCCTTCTAATCCATTCTTTCTTTCCTCTACTTCAGGAACTCCTAAGACTCGTCTGTTGTTCATTTGATAGTAACCCATAAATTTACAACACTGTTTTTAATTTTTTTTAATTTCTTGTTTTCTTTGGTCTGACCAAAAGATTTCCAAGGATTTGCTTTCTAGTTCAGATATTCTTTCTTCTGCCTTGCCCAGTCTGCTTTTAAGGCTTCCCATTGTATTTTTTATTTGATCTATTGCATTATTTTCTGTTATTTCATCTTGATTTGTCTTTAAAATTTCAATTTCATGGGAAAAAAATTTCATTCATGTCATGTATGGATTTCTTTATTCATGGATGTGCTTCTGATTGTTTCTACGTAATCCTTTGATTAATCTTTTTAATTCCATTTCTAGCATTCATTAGTCTCTTCACCTATTCATTCTAATATTGAAGTGTTGTTGTGCTCTCTTGTGGCATCATGTTATCTTCCTTGTTTTTGTTTCTTGAATTCCTGCTTTTATTTTTAGGCATTTGTGGAGATAACTTTTTTTTTTCTCTGATCGCTTTTATATATGGACTATGCTTTTGTAGCTTAGTGGAATATTTGCACTTTCAATGAGTACCCAGAGCTTTATGCTGGTTGTGGCCAGGGACTTTGCTCAGTGCTCCAGTGTGGTGTATCAAAGTGACACCCAAATTTCTTGTGGTAGATCTCCTTTTGTTAACAGAAGGGGTGATATGGTAACCTATGCTACTGTATGAACCACACAAAGGATCTGTGCAGTCCTCAATCTGAGCATGGATCCCTCTGCACTGACCCACCCCAGGCAATCAAGGAATTGTGAGCGTGTGGGGCCTCTCATAGTGATTGCCCAGAGACCCAGCTATACCCTGTGTCCTCTCATGCAGTCACAGAGTCCCCACAGGTTCAGAACAAGGTACCTATAGCCACAGGGTGCAGAGGATCTACTCTGCCCTTCTAGCCTATCTGGTTCACAGAGAGGCCGACATTCCCAGAGCCAGCTGCCTGTGGGTGCTCTGCTTAGGCAGTTTGAGCCCTGGAGCCTGTGGTATGTTGGGATTCCAGAGGTGCCTCACAGTCCTATGTGAGTGCCCTGTCAATCCTCTCAGCCAGATTCAAAGTCAACAGGGAACGTAAATTTTTCACTCTGTCAGAACTTCTGGATCACATGTACATAAGAGCCTCTGGTCAAATGTTTTCTTCCCACCAGTTGCACCAGAGCTGCTGCCACCAATACTGCAGAGAAGATTGTGTGTTGTCTCAGCCAGTTGCTGTGCACCTGCATAAGAGCTTCCGCAGCCTTCTTATGCCCAAAATCATGCCTGCCCTCTCTTAGTTGGTTGTTGGGGGATGGGGATGGGGTGAGAGAAACATGTCCCCTTTTTTAATTAGGTAGATCACTACCCTCTCCCGCTTAGGGTTACACACTGCACTCACATCATGCTTTCCCTCTGGCTGTATCAGAAGTGGCAGGGGCTGCTGCAGTCTGACCTCACCTCAGTCTTCAAAGCTGTTGCTTTCTCAGGCTCTCAGCTGCTGGAGTTGTGCATTATGTCCATGTTCATGCTGTGTATCCACATCTTGCATGCAGATCCACACATTCATCTTCCTTCTCTATAATTTCAACAGTGGTTTTCTCTCTAACTCTCCCCTGAGAATGTACTTCCTATACTGCCTTTTTTAATATTTATAATTTATCTCTAGCCTAACATTGTACACCGTTCCTTATTCTGCCATCTTTGAATTCGGCCTAATTAAAATTTCTAATGGTAAATTCCGATCAGTGCTTTCAGAAATAAATTGTTTCTTGTTATTCAGGACAACAGGATGAAATCGGAAATAATCAAACTCACACCTGTATGTGACTATTGATAAGTAGTGACTTTGCCCTGCCATTTCCCCAAAGATATTTCTAATATATGCTTTGAACTTCCTGTGATCTTTTACTGAGAGATTTTCTTCCTTTACTTTCTTTCGTAGTGATGGCCGTGTTTCTGTGTTTCTGTGTGTAACACATCTTTAAGCATCTTTTGCAGGGCTGGATGAATGGTGACAAATTCTTTCAATTTCTGTTTGCTATAAAAGGTCTTTATTTTACCTTCACTCACAAATGAAAGCTTTGCGGGATATAATATTCTGGGATGGCAGTTTTTTTTTCTCTTAGTACCTGGACTATATCTCAATTCCCTCCTAGCTTGTAGGGTTTCTGCTGAGAAGTCTGCTGTGAGTCTGATTGGAGATCTCTGAGAGTAATCTGACGTTTCTCTCTCGCACATTTTAGGATCTTTTCTTTATGTTTCACTGTGGTGAGTTTGATTACTATGTGTAGTGGTGAGGATCTCTTTTGGTCACATTTATTGGGGGTTCTGTGTGCTTCTTGTACTAGGATGTCTCTGTCCTTCTCCAAACCTGGGAAGTTTTCTGCTAGTATCTCACTAAAAAGGCCTTCTAATCCTTTCTCTCTCCATGCCTTCAGGAACTCTTAGAACCCAAATATTGTTTTTTTTTTAACTTTTATTTAATGAATATAAATTTCCAAAGTACGATTTATGGATTACAATGGCTTCCCCCACATACCGTCCCTCCCACCCACTACCCTCCCCTTTCCCACTCCCTCTCCCCTTCCATTCACATCAAGATTCATTTTCGATTATCTTAATATACAGAAGCTCAGCTTAGTATACATTAAGTAAGGATTTCAACAGTTTGCTCCCACATGGAAACATAAAGTGAAAAATAATAGATGGTTTTTTTTTTAAATTATGATGAAATCAGATCAGACCTCCAAATATTGATTTTTAAAATAGCACCCTGTAGATTCCCAACAATAATTTTTAGATTTCTAATTTCTTCTTCTTTTCTTTCGTTTGACTGTATACTTTCCTGTGCTCTGTCTTCTAAGTCCAAAATTCTCTCTTCTACCTCACTGATTCTGTTTTTAAGGCTCTCAAATGTGTTTTTCACTTGTTCTATGGAATTCTTCATTTCATTTTGGTTTCTCTTCAATATCTCAATTTCATATTCTACTAAATTCCTCATTTCATTTTGATTCCTCCTTAAGATTTCATTTTCACAAGAGGGATTTTCTGTCCCATCCTGTATGGATTTCTGTAGTTCATGCATTTGTTTTTGATAAATTCTAAATGTTCTTATCATAAATTTTTTGAATTCCGTATCTTGCATTTTTTCTATCTCATCATCTTCATAATCTTGTATTGGAGTGTCATGGTCATTTGGGAGCATCATTATGTCTTCCTTGTTCTTGTTTCTTCAGTTTTTGCATGTGTTGTTTGGCATTGTGGAGATATTCTTTGATTTCTTCTTTTTTTCTTTCTCTCGCTGTGGTGGATTTTCTCATTATACTATGACTCTAGATTAAAGTAGACTGTCTGCTTGTGGTGAATCTCTAGAGGCTTGTGATGGGTGTGGCCAGAGAGCTCTATTCAGTTCTTCAGGGTTAAGGGTGTGCAAAAGGTGACACACCCAGGTTTGGCGTGGTAAATCTTCACTCTCTCTCTCTCTCTCTCTCTCTCTCTCTTTTTTTATTCAAAAGGGAAGTAATTCCACTCAGCTGAGCTCTTCTCCTTGATGGCAATCAGTGTCTGAGCGCTGGCCTCATTAGGTATAATATTTGTCTGCTCTATCCCAAGGACCACACAAAGGATCTGTGCAGTCCTCAGTGTAAGCAATGTCTCTCACCGGGTTACCGAGTTTGTGGTGTCTCCCACTGAGACTACTCACGTCTCAGCCACATTGTGAGTTCTCCCACACACTCTTAATTTTTTTTTTTTATCACAGTCCCAGTTCATAAGCTCCACATATTCACTAGGTCTTAGCCTCCTGTTACTACTCCCAACCACAGTCAAGTTTTTCTGTTTGGGTGAGGGCGGGTGCAGCCCTGAGCTGGTGCAGCTGTTACATATGTCCAAAATGGCTCTTGCTCTATTGTCTCGCATGCCTTTGTAAGGTGTGTGTAGAGAGAGAATCGTGTCTGTACCATCCCTTTTGTTTTTTTCTCTCCTGTAGTTAGGGTGCTGTACTTTCCTCCATGGGGCTTCTATCCTCGTTCCCTCTAGGCTCTTCCAGTCGCTTTCCCACCAGTGTCTCGGGCTACTGCAGTTTCACCTCACCTCTGTTTCCAGTGCTGGTGCAGAGGAGAAGATTCTCGGCAGCTGGGCTCCCGAGCTGTGGGTGCCTGTGTCCTCCACATAGATCCACTGTGTCCCTCTAATTCTGGAAGAGTTCCCTCTGCAGCTTTTTCCCTAACTCTTTCCTGAGACTTCACTATCTCCACTTTTATTAAACTATCTTTTCCTGGACTATCAGTGAGCTCCCTCCTTATTCTGCCATCTTGGAGCCACCCCCAGAGAACTTCTAAGATCAATCCCATTCACAATAGCTATAAAAAGAAATTAAATACCTTAGAATAAATTTAACCAAGATGTCAAAGATCTCTATGATAAAAATTACAAAACATTAAAGAAAGAAATAGAAGAAGACACAAAAAAATAAAATGTTTTCTGTGTTCATTGATTGGAAGAATCAATATAATCAAAATGTCCATACTACTGAAAGCAATTTACAGGTTTAATGAGACCCCAATCAAATTATTAAGGACATTCTTCTCAGATCTAGAAACAATGATACTCTGCAATATATTGACATATACAAAGACTTCTAGGAAAAGAAGTGTTTGGGCCCTTGCTACCCATGTGAGAGACCTGGAAGAACCTCCTGGTTCCTGGCTTTGGCCTAGATCAGTCCTGGTTGTTACAGCTATCTGAGGGGTGGACCAATGAATGGAAGATCTGTCTCTGACTTTCAAATAAATAAATACAGCTTTCAAAAAATATAAAATTAGAGGTATTTTGACATGATGAGGAAAATGAAAATTTTTAATTCATTATAATTTTTTCTTAGGTTTGAAGAAATCTTATGCAATCAAAGCAATATTGAATTGAAATGGAGCTACATTTGTGTTATTGGATTTATTTTTATAGTGCATACTGCTCTGCCATTAATAATGAGTAATTTACAACTAATAGCCATTAACAGGTGTTTACACTGGGATTGGTTAGAATTGTTAACAAACTGTTGAAATCCTTACTTAATGTATACTAAGCTGATCTTCTGTATATTAAGATAATCGAAAATGAATCTTGATGTGAATGGAAGGGGAGAGGGAGTGGGAAAGGGGAGGGTTGTGGGTGGGAGGGACGGTATGGGGGGGAAGCCATAGTAACCCATTATTCGTACTTTAAAAACTTATATTCATTAAATAAAAGTTAAAAAAAAAATCTTAAGAAGTCAAAAAAAAAAAAGAATTGTTAACACTGAAAAAATGTCACTTTGTAAATGTATGCCTAGATGATACAATATATTTTTTACAGTATATAATGGCCTCACAATTCTGTGTAATGTAACTCAGAAAACAAAAGGCAACTTAATATGAGTGTAAGAAAATGATCCAGTAAACTCTGATGAACCATGAATAATAATGTTGAATCACAAAGATTTCGTTCCACCCTCTCCCGTATCTATGCTGTTTGAGAGGCATTAAAGTAGTCCTAATATGCTTATTTTTTAAGTTATTCCTGGGGCTGGCACTGTGGTATAGTGGGTAAAGCCACTGCCTGCAGTGCCAGCATCCCATATGGGTGCCGGTTCAAGTCCTGGCTTCTCTACTTCTGATTCAGCTCTCTGCTGTGGACTAGGAACGCAGTGGAAGAGGGCCCAAGTCCTTAGGCCCTTGTACCCACTTGGGAGACCCAGAAGGTGCTCCTGGCTCCTGGCTTTGGATTGGCACAGCTATGGCTATTTTGGCCATCTGAGGAATGATCCAGCGGATCAAAGAGCTCTCTCGCACTTGTGCTCTCTCTCTCTCTGCTTCTGCCTCTCTGTAACTCTGTCTTTCAAATAAAATAATAAATCTTTAAAAATTATGCCTATCTAAATAGAGTTACACCAGGAATAGACAGTTCAAGGTTATGTTAAGAGAAATATTATTGCCAACATGGGCATTTACCTAAGGATATAATTAAAAGATGTAATACTTTATCCATTTTAGTATTTTTTTTGTTTTAGTACCATGGGTTGAACTCTGTAATTAACACACAATTATTCTTAGGTGTTTAAATTTTAACTGAAAAGTGATCCCTGTTAGGAATTTGGAAAACATTATGCTGAGTGAAATAAGCCAATCCCAAAGGGACAAATACCACTTGTTCTCCCTGATCGGTGACAACTAACCGAGCACCAAAAAGGAAACCTGTTAAAGTGAAATGAACACTCTGAGAAATGGTGACTTGATCAGCCCTCACCCTGACTGTTGATGAGCAACTTAATATGTTATCCCTCTTAGTATTTTTTGTTTGTTTGTTCTACTTAATATTTTTGGTTGAATACTGTAATCAATACACAATTCTTCTTAAGTGCTGAAACTTAACGGAAAGTGACTGCTGTTAAATAAAAGAGTGGGAATAAGAGAGGGAAGAGATGTGCAATTCGGGACATGCTCAGGCTGACTTACCTCAAACGGTAGAGTTGGAAACATACCAGGGGATTCGAATTTAATCCCATCGAGGTGGCATGTACCAATGCCATCTCACTAGTCCCGGTGATCAATTTCTGTTCACAATTAATCATAATGATGGGACTAAGAACCAAAGGGATCATATGGACAAGAATAGTGTCTGCAAATACTAGCTGATAGAATAAAAAAAGGGAGAGAACGATCCAAAAGCCCATGAGAGTATTTCTGGCATGGAAAGCCAAGACAATCTGGCAAAAAAAAAAAAAACAAAAAACAAAAAACAAAAAACCACCTAAATGAAAGATCTCCGCGAGTGAGATCCCAGTGGAAAGAATGGGTCATCAAAGAAGGGGGTACCTTTCTCTGAAGGGAGGAGAGAACTTCCACTTTGACCATGGCCTTGTGTAAATATGATTAGAGTCGGTGAACTCAGGGGGCTTCCATAGCCTTGGCAACTCATGACAAGAGCCTAGGGTGATTACTGATGCCATAAACAAGAGTGTCAATTTGTTAAGTCAACAACAGGAGTCACTGTGCACTTACTCCTCATGTAGGATCTTTGTCCTTAGTGTGCTGTACATTGAGATTTAATGCTATAACTAGTACTTAAACAGTATTTTTCACTTTATGTTTCTGTGTGGGAGCAAACTGTTGAAATCTTTACTTAATGTATGCTAAACTGATCTTCTGTATATAAAGAGAAATGAAAATGAATCTTGATGTGAATGGAAGGGGAGAGGGAGTGGGAAAGGGGAGGTTTCAGGTGGGAGGGACGTTATGTCGGGGGGAAGCCATTGTAATCCATAAGCTGTACTTTGGAAATTTATATTCATTAAATAAAAGTTAGTATGATAAAAAAATGCATTTATCCATGTACTTTAGTTTACCTATTAAGCACTAATCTGTGTCCTCCACCAGATAAAGTTTCAGAAAAAAAAAAAAAACGTGAAGAATTTGTCAAAAAGATGTACTATAGCATCAAAGGGCTTATGAATTAGGGTTCTTTACTGAAAAACAAGAACATGAGTATTTTACCCAAGGATAAGGTAATAAAAGACATACACACTTTGCAGACAGTGGCTAAAAGTATAATAGTGTTGTATGGAGAAGGCCAGAATCACTAGTTAGAAAGTGCTTACTTTGTTCCATGATCTTTTGTGATAATAGTAGCTAATAATGGCTAAGCAATCATTATGCTAAATGATTTATGAGGATTGTTTCATTTCATTCCCCCGGAAAATAGCTCTAAAGGAAGTGCTATTATTGTCTCCAATTTACTTATGGGAAAAACGTTACTTTTCAAGGTTAAGTAACTTTAGTGCATTTAAAATGCAGACATATGATTTCAGTGCTCATAACCACTGTGTCAGTTTACATGTGATAGCTTATTATTTCTTCATACTACTTATGGCATAGATATTATTATTTGCATTTTTACAACTTGAAAACAGAGACTAACAGAGTTTAGATAACTTTTGAAGGATTATTTACTAATGAATGTCTGATTTGATTTTAAATATAGACCTGTAAATTTAGGGTAGGCTCTTTTATATGGAGGAATGTGCATGTACTGTATATAGAAAAGAAGTCTGAAGCCATGTATTAGAGAGGAGGAATCTACACAAAATAATTGCACAGCAGTATTTTTTATTTTCGTGTCCTAAGACAATGGCAGGTAGAGAAACATGGAGGAAGTGTTCAGATCTCTTCATCTCATCAGGGGATAATACAGTTCCCATTGGATGACTTCACTTTCTGCACACATTTTTGACCATGATTACTACTAAGTGAAAATACTCTTTCCTTTTTTTTGAAAACTTTTATTTAATAAATATAAATTTCAAAAGTACAACTTTTGAATTATAGCGGTTTTTCCCCCCATAACTACCCTCCCACCCGCAAACCATCCGATCTCTTACTCCTTTTCCCATCCCATTCTTCATTAAGATTCACTTTTAATTATCTTTATATACAGAAGATCAACTTAGTATATACTAACTAAAGATTTCAACAGACTGCACCCACACAGACACACAAAATATAAAGTGCTGTTTGAAGACTAGTTTTTCTGTTAATTCAGATAGTACAACACATTAAGGACAAAGATCCTACATGGGGAGTAAGTGCACAGTGACTCCTGAATATTTTTCCTTTTTTTTTTTTTTTTTTTTTGACAGGCAGAGTAGACAATGAGAGAGAGAGAGAGAGACAGAGAGAAAGGTCTTCCTTTGCCATTGGTTCACCCTCCAATGGCCGCTGTGGCCAGCGCGCTGCGGCCGGCATACCGCGCTGATCCGATGGCAGGAGCCAGGTACTTCTCCTGGTCTCCCATGGGGTGCAGGGCCCAAGGACTTGGGCCATCCTCCGAGAGCTGGCTTGGAAGAGAGGCAACCAGGACAGAATCCAGTGCCCTGACCTGGACTAGAACCCGGTGTGCAGTCGCCACAAGGCGGAGGATTAGCCTAGTGAGCCGTGGCGCCGGCCCTGAATATTCTTCCTTAAAGAAGATCCTTATCCATGCATTGTTCTCATTCTTTTATGCATTTGGATGGCTGACTTATCTCATTGCCTGTTCAGAATTGAGCATGTTTGGGTTTGTATTTAGTTCTTACTCGTTTCATCAGTTAGAAGGTATGGTAACAAGATCTGATGTGTTGCATTCAGGATTGAGAGAAGATAGAGCATCCTGGTTTAAACTTGAAATAAAGCCAAATAGTCTACCCAAGGTTGTTAAGGATTTACACACACTGGTTTAGATATTATTAAAGTGTTACTTTCCTCACTATTTGGTTATTATTATTGTTGCATTAATATCATCAGAAATCTCCAAAGTGAGGGCAAGGGTGGGTTAGGAAAATAGACAATGCAGGATATGTTATATCTGTATCACTTGCTGAAATACCATCCATTAGCAAAATTCTCAATATTAATCTCTAGTAAAATGAATTCCTGTGACATCCTTCTTGGAAAAGGAGGCTCCAACTGATGAAATAGGTCTTTTAACAAAGTGACTATTTTAGAAACTTTCAATTATTTTCACCAGTAATTTTGAGTTTGTATTTTTAGTTCTTAAAAAAGGGATTCAAATTATTTGTTGCATCAATATTGATTGACTTAGTAATGTCATAACATTGATTATGCTGCAAGGAATTCTAACAAACAAATATTTAAAGGAATTTTCAAATAACATAAGAATATTCCTATCTGTGTTGAATTGAGGATGGAAGAAGTATTACCATGTGAGAATGCAAGAGGTATTTTGGGGCTTAATAGGAGAAAAGGGAATCAGACAATGAATGAGTGAATGAAAAGATGGTTTACCAGGCTGAGATTTCTGAAAGCAGTTTCTGAGACAGAGTTCCCTGTGCAAGGAATTTGCTGAATAATGGCAAGGGAATACCTATGGAGAGCAGGAGAGTTAAGCAGAATTTTGTGCATGTCAAGGAAGCCAAGAATTGTATTCATTTGGAACAGTTAGTCATGAATCCTGAAAGCTGCAGTAATCCCCAGAGAAGGCAGTTAGCATATCAGCAGCTGGCCACAAGTCCTCCATTGCAGAATGACCAGCAGAGTGTTCCCTACAGATAGTCACTTCCCCATGACTGGTTATGTTCAAACAGAGCCTTGATGATTGATCATTCGCTAGAGAAACTGAAAGGTAAATTTCTATGTTGAGGACGGTCATTGGTGTCCTTTAACACTCCTTCCAACTCCGTTTTTCTATGAGCCAATAAAATTTGAAATGACTTGACTAAATGGTATTAATCTAGCCACATTAACTTCTGAATGGAGATCAGACATTCCATGAGACTGACAGAAATTCAGCACATTTAAAATAGGAAAGGCAAAATAAAACCTTGAGCTTACCTCTTTTTTTTTTTTTTTTAGTACCTCTTTAACACCAGGCAATAAGTAGGACAAAATCAAGCAGGGCTATACCATTATGAGACTGCTGAACATTTAGAAGACTAATGAGAAAATAATAAAAGACATTTTTGCAGAATTTCACAGAATATATTATATTTAAATTTTTAAAAAGCACTCAGTATAGCATATCATGCATGTTCTAGCAAAAAAAAAAAAACCTTAAAAACTAAAATACAAGTTTATCTTTTAAAACATGTCAGGTAATAGCATTCTCACGATGAAGACAGGGACAAATTTGCAAATTGAGAGAACATTGATGCATAATTTCTGAGAGGTCTGTCATCCTTGTACTTTGTGAGAACACAGTTGAAGGGTAAATGTTGCCTCTGTGTTTTAAGGGAAGGTAAAGAAAGTCTCATCTACTTATTTCTTCTAAACTTTCTAAGATAAATAGAGAAATACATACAGTGAAATGAGTATAGCACAAATAATAGGGATACTCGAAAAATGATTTCTAAGGTAGAGTTACAGAGACAGGGAGAGAGAGAGAGAGAGAGAGAGAGAGAAACAGAGAGAGAGAGAGAGAGAGAGAGAGAAACAGAGAGAGAGAGATCTTCCATCCACTGTTCACTCCCCAAATGGCTGCAACAGCCAGGATTGGGCCAGGAGTGGAAACCACAAGATTTTGGTGGGTCTCCAATGTGGGTGCAGGGGCCCAAGCACTTGGACCATCTTCCACTAATTTCCCAGGTGCATTAGCAGGGAGCTGGATCTGAAGTAGAGCAGCTGGGACTCAAACCAGCACCCATATGGTATGCCAGGGTCCCAGGCAGCAGCTTTACCTGCTACACCATAATCCTGGCTCCTTTATTGTTATTTTTTATGACAACAGATTTCTTTTGAATTGTGATGGATACTGTTCCAAATCCTTTGTTTGATTTTTTTGCAGTTTGAAACAGCAATCACAGAGCATTACATTCTGAGCAATACATTTATTTTTAATTCAACCAGTCATCTATGAAAACTCCCCTCATTTTAAAATGGAGCCATAGTAAAGTCTTCTTCACCACTCTTTCTCACCACAGGCAAGGTCATCATAGGATTCTAGTATATTTATTAATTACACTACAGGACATTAGCTGATCTGAAGTGATTCAACAGATTCAACTTCATACCCACCTGCTAACAGGCTTGTGTTTTAATGATCCATCCTCCCAAGAATAAATTGTTTTCCTAGCATTTGAGGAATTTGAAGTTTGCACATGTGCCTCTTAGGCTTCAGTCTGTGTACACTGGTTTTTGTCAGCTGAAGACACTAAAGTCATGTTTGAGTTGTTGGAAAGTTCTGAGAATGAAATTTCTTGCTCTTAAAAGACACTGTGGTAATCTTCCTTCTGTCTTCTGTAGAATGAGAAGGAAAATCTATCTAGTTTCCATTGCTACTGGAAGCTATTTTGCAATCTCAGGGGAACCAGTCTTAAAATGTAACTTTCACTTGGTGGAGCTTAGAGATAGAAAGATTGCAAGTCCTTTATCTCATCACTTTGTCAACCAACTCTAAAACCACTTTCAGGTTGTTTAGAGACCCAACTTTTAAAAATACTTGATCTAGGAATCAACAAGGCAGTAATAAAAACAAGAAAAATGCAACTACAGAGCACCATGTAGCTATCAGTGCAAGATGATATTGCTATATGATCATCTGCAGCAATTGGAGTTTTTTCTTATGAGAGTGAACACATTTCCTTATTTTTAAATCTGAAAATACTTGCTTTTGGCTAGAGCAAAATGTCAGGATTGTGTAATCATCAAATATGGATCTTGAAAGGAAGGTAGAAGTTGTATTGTGAAGAATTTGTACACAATCCTGAACAATTAGGACTTGAAATTAAAACAATAAGGAGCTACTCACTGGGGAATTTTAAATAAGGGATTATAACCTTTACCCTGAAGCAGAACTGCTTATTTTCTTTTTTAAAAATTTTTATTTATTTATTTGAGAGGTAGAGTTACAGACAGTGAGAGGAAGAGACAGAGAGAAAGGTCTTTCTTCCGTTGGTTCACTCCCCAAATGGCCTCAACGGCTGGACCTGTGCCAATCTGAAGCCAGGAGCCAGGAGCTTCTTCCTGGTCTCCCACGCAGGTGGAGAGTTCCAAGCACTTGGGCCATTTTCTACTGCTTTCCCAGGCCATAGCAGAGAGCTGGATTGGAAGAGGAGTAGCTGAGACTAGAACCCGGCACCCATATGGGATGCCGGCAGAGCAGGTGGAGGATTAACCTACTGTATGAGGGCGCCGGTCCTGAGAACTGATTTTTTTCTTAATGCTTATAATTTTTGAGGCTAGAAGTAATTCTATACAACATAATCATAAGAAACTTTGGATTGATTACTTATGGAACAGAGTTGAATTTGCCCAGGCTTTCTTTTGGTAGGAAATGGGAAAGCATACATTTTATCCTTCTAGTTAGATCTGGTTCCTTAAAGCCTCACTGAGATGAAAACAAATAGGTGAATCATTGAATTAAGTTACTTGAAAGACTCCAGCCATGAGGAGCAGGTTGTGACAGTGCTTGGGCTCTTTATTGATTACATAAGTGACCATATGGCAATATCCCCCTTGTGTTGATGGCTATGTGTCCTTATATCTTTTTCTTGTTTTTACATTTCTTCCTTTTTTGCTAACTCCTAGATGGAATATTTTTAAAGTTTGATTTCCTGGATCTGAACCACCTGAGGTTCCTGGATGTTTATCAAGGTTCTCAGGTAAGCTTTGTAATATTTAATGTGCCAGAGATGTCAAGTTTGTTCTTGAAAATCCAAAAAGAATAAAATTAGTAATATATGAGTTTCTGAAACCTTTTCCATAACCCATGCAAGGCTTTTAATAAGAAAGGAGAGTGTTAGCATCTTATTTTTAAAGTATGTATGTTCATTTTCAGATGCTTATTTGAGAAAGACACATGGGTTTTATTTCTTAATGATTATAAGTATTTGAGGTTAAGGACAAGGTATATATTTTGGTGTTTTTAAAAAAGATTTATTTATTTATTTGAAAGTTAGAGTTAAACACAGAAAGAGAGGAAGAGACAGAGTGCATTTCCCAGGTGACTGCAAGGGCCATGCCTGGGCCAGGCTGAAGTCAGCAGCCAGAGATTCATCAGGGTCTCCCACGTTGGTGACAGGGACCTAAACACCTGCACCATCTCCTTCTGCTTTTCCCAGGCCATTAGTAAGAAGCTAGATAATAAGTGGAGCAGCGGAGATATGAACCTGTTCCCAAATGGGATACTGGCATCACAGGTGGCAGGGTTTAAATCAATGCAGATATTATTTGGGTTTGATCTTGGAAAGCCACAGAGATGTTAGAAATTACATATATATTATTATTTATTTATAAATGCTGTAAGTACAGAATTTTTATTCTATAAAATTTCTCCCCAGCATAGATATATTCAAGTGTTAATGAATTTTTTGTGTGTTTAAAAATGCATCTATTGCTTCACCTGCAAAGTCTCTTACTTATTATTCACCTGAATCTTTTTTTCCTTTGAAATGTGACGTTTTGAGCATTTTTATAAACTCCTTAAAAATTGAAGACTTAGTTTTAATCCTAAACCACATTCTTTTATATTGCATTAAATAAAATATAAGTAAAGTATTCTGAATATTAATTATGAAGCAAATGTCCCAAACTTTCTGCCCTCTTTTTTGCCTTCTCTTATAACTCATGTCTTCTGTAACTGAGGTTGTGTTTTACTTTAGTATTCCCAATGTAGTCGCTTAATTGTACTTTTGTCAGTACAGTCTCCTTTCTCATTATTTTTATTCTTTCTGTGCTGCAACAATAGTCATACCTCTTTCCTATAAGACTAGCCATATTTCAGACCCTCTTTCATTTTTATCTTTTCCTGTCTTCCATGAGCATTTCTATTGCCTCAAAATATATCAGAATCATATGTTTTTCTGAAATTTGACAGACCACATACAAAGGGACAGTTACGGACCTTGGATATCCTGTGGGAATTTTCTAACTAGTTATTTCTATGGATTAGTTATCCAGGTAAAAAACTGGTTGTGATTTAATCAATAAACTGAATTCTGTCCAGTTGGTTAGAATTACTGATTAATTGGAAGCACAGAGCTCTGAGCTATTCAGTAAATAAGGCAAGCATTTATATGATTCTTGGTGATAAACCTTTGATCTTTTCCTTATGAATTGTCTCAACTATATTTCTTCACATTCCATTAAAAAATATTTAACATCTGCCCTCTGTTAACATGAGTGCACCTGTGTGTGTATGTATGTGCGTATGTATAGTGTGATACTGTAGCTATTTATGAGATGCCTACCACTTACATTATATAGGCACTAGAAAACACGATTATATCTACCATCCACTATAATATTTCTGCAATTCTCAAAGATGAAACAAAAATATCTTCTTTGAATTAAATCCTGATCCCAAAATCTATTACTGCATGATAAAACTAGTTTCAACACTATTCATCATCATGACATTGAATATTATAGGGATGGTATTAGAAAGGATAGGTGTTTTTAAAATTTAGGTTTGAGCTAGATTTGAAAGGCCTTCATATAAATCAGCTCCTACTGTGGAGCAGTGGTCATAGGCTAAACAATATATTTTTCCTTTATCTCATATTTGATAGGTCATGGATTTATTTATTTTGAATAGAATTAATTGACAATTGAAGGACAAAATAACTTGAGGACAATAAGAGCTTTATGATATAAAAAATGACATTGAGTTTCACATGGGAATATATTAAAGGAAATTATGTTGAGAATATGCTTTGTGATGGACTACATATAAGGGTGAAGGATGAGAAATCAAGGATCAAAATATTTAATCATATCAAGAGCCTTATGAAGTAGGCTTTACTAATATTTCATTATACAGATAAAGACATGGAAACATTGAGAAGAGGAAAACCTGTGCAAGGTCACATACTCTTTGAGTGGTTGCATGAGCGTTGAATGCACACAGATCATTGTACAGAACATTTCATCCACCATAAGTACTAAACAGCATGCATCTCACAGCTTTGAAAGTGTGATAACTGATTTTTTGCTTTATGTTGGAACATATTCTCATTTATCTTGAATTGAAGACCTAGAGTAACTCAAAATTATACTTTTTTCTTTATAATAATTTGGAACCAGCTGTCAAATAAGTTAGCTGATCTAAGAGATATAAGTCCTAACTTCTAGGACATTGTATGAAGTCCATACATATTCAGCATAATCTGTGCTGAATATATCTATTATAATTTGGAGTAGAAAATGCTGTGAAAAACAATGACCCTCAAGTACATTAAGATACTGAAGTTCTACTTGGTGATTTATGAGAGGCTATGTGTGGTTTAGGAGTATTTTATTTTTAACTAACTTCTAATTTTATCTGTTCTAGGACTTTCACAATTGGCAATCAATTGACATAATCACCTGAACACAGTTTAATCTTCTTAGCACAATCCCTCAAGTATCCTGGCCCCCTTAGAGATAAAAAAATGATAATTGATCAGATTTCACATTTTCAAGAAATCAATCCAAAAAATTTAAAGGCAGTTCCATTCAGTAGACAGACCATTATGAATGTAACTAGGATGAGAACTCTTCCTAGAAGAGCTGAAGGAACTTACATGCTAGTATGTGTGAGATGAGGCAAACAAATGATCCTCCCTTTGCATTCCCTGTCACTGCCTGCCTGCCTTTGTCAGACGGTTTCATCAGGGCTGGGCTCAGAACAATGCTCTCCACTGAAGCAAGGTGATGCCTGCTGGAAAAAAAACTCCTGCATGTGTGTCAAATAGATTTTGATTATACATGCATGTCTTCCTCTGTTTGAAATTTAAAATATGTATGATAATTTGAGGCTCAAGGTTTATATACTAGATAATCTGATTAAATTGCATTTTGTTGGGTAAAAAATCTGGAAGGTTGGTGGGGAGAATGGCTAAATACCTTTCATTTTTCAAATTGAAGATAAAATTTAAGAACAGAATTTTGTATACTATTGTATTAACTGCCAGAGACAATTTGGTAGGCATTATGATTTTAATGGCATTATGGATGGGAAATCTTGTATTTTAATTGTATTTTCTTTCTAAATACAGGAAATGTCCCATTGTCTCATGTTCTTTTGAACATTTAAAGTAAATGTTATGAAATCCTTTAATGATCAGCTTAAAATAAGGAATTCATTTTAGTGGGATAAAACACATACTGTTTCACATATAAAGTAATTTACATTTGTTGAGAAATCCAAGCCACAACATCACATTTAAGAGTCTTTTAATTCAAGAAACCCTGCAGCCTTTCCTTTGTTCCATTTACTTGTTTAGAAATATGGCCCCTTGTACTGAATCCCCAAATGTACAATGCAGGAGAAATGCATTTACAAAGATTTTTCTGAATGCTAGTGCAAATATGGCTTCTCAAACATAAATATCTCTTAAATTTAGTGACACAGTATTCAAATCAATATATTATTTTCTTCACAAAGTGGGTAAAATACTAAATACATGCTTTGCCCACATGGTCATGAGCTTTAGTGAGTTTTTCAATACATTTAGTAGTATTGATTTTACTATGTAGGCTTTTATTCCTCGTCTTTCTTCACCAACAAAATTTATCAAATAAAGCTAGTTGATGGAGGAATGATTTTTCTGTATGTCAACTGATTTTCATTTTTCAGTATTTGAACCTTTATTTCACTATATTTTTATATTTCTTTTCCAGATGTAGATTCTAAAGTTATATGTAGATCTATTTCTGGCTCTTACACTATCAATGCATGTAATAGAAAGTAATTAATTATTCACAATTAATATGTATATGACTGCTCAAACCGTGTTCACACACGTCAGTTGAAAGTCATTTATAATGCCAGTGGCAGTCTATGAGACATTCATTGACATGTTTTTAGAGCATGTTTGGAGTTGCTTTTCTTCTGCTACTAAGCAAGCAGCAATGTAAGGTTGCCCATGCGGATGCAGTTGTAACTGCAGAATTGAACAATCTCAGCTAGGGACTAGACCCGTGACTTTGGCCTTCATGCAGTACAATAATAAATAAGAAAAGTTACTAAACATTTGTTAGTATTCATGAGAGAGTATGAAGAACTAGAGAAGTGTTCTAGATGATGATAATACATACCTTCGCAAGAAGTTTCCAAGATACAAACAAAATGTGAGTCTAGAGCTTCTCATTTAATAATGTATTACTGGAGATTCAAAGATAGTGGGATAGGGAAGGGCATACTGCTCTATGCTAGTGGTAAACAGTTAAAAAAATGGAGACACTATATTTTCATTGGAGAATTAGAGAGAAAATCACAGTGGAAATTCTACAGAAGGAAGAGGAATGCCATGGATCATTGTGGGAGTTGCTGATGTGCAGCACAAGCATGGACACAACACATGACCCCAGTAGGTGAGAGCTGGAGAACGTGTCAGTTCAGAGAGTAAGGTGAGATCAGACTGCAGTGGCCTGTGTCACTAGTGATATCACTGGAGCGGGGAGCTTGAAGTGAGTCCAGCCTGGAGAACTAAGGGGATTAGGACACCTGCTAACTCAGTGAAAAAGAAAATGGGGCACATTTCTTTTCTCCATCATCCCTCTTCCTCTCCACCCCACAATGGTGCCCAGCATCTGGCTGAGAGAGTGGGTAGGATTTTGGGTGTAAGCAGCAGCGTGGAAACTTTTGTGTGTACAACCAGTAACAGGGCAGGACAAGATGCCACCTTGTCAGCAGTAGCCATGGCAGCAGCTCGGGTGGGTGCATCCAGCAACTGGTGGGAGAAGGCAACATTATGAAATGAGTTGGGGGTATTAGCGGCAGCTCTTGTGCATGTGTATGCTTCAAAGATTGTGCCAGAGGGAAAAATCCATGTTCCCCACTGACTGAGTCTGGCTGGTAGGATTGACAGGGGGCCAAGCACCCACATACAACTGTGAGGTGCCCCCAGCCTCTCAGCATATCGCAGGCTCTGGGGCTCAAACTGCCTAGGCAGAGCACCCATAGACAGCTGGATCTGGGAATGTCTCTGGCTCTCTGTGGATGGGACAGGCTAGCGGGGGAAGGGATAGACTAGCGGATTCTCTGTACCCCATGACTGTGGGAGTTCTGTGACTGCATGAGAAGGTTCAGGGTGTGGCTGGGTCTCTGGACAATCAATTCGAAAAGCTCCACACACTCAGAGCTCCCTGATTGCCTGAGGTGGCTCATGGCAATGGGATTTGTGCTGACACTGAGGACTGCAAAGATCTTTGTGTGGTTCAGACTCAGCATGGAGGAGTATTGCAGCCATCGTAGGCTAACACCCAGGCACTGATCACCTTGGAAGAGAGCTGGTGAGGGTGTTATTACACAGACAGAGGTGATCATACCCTTCTGTTTGCTGAAAGCAGGAGATCTACCACACCCAACGTGGGTCTCACCTGGGGTACTTGCCCCAAACTGGAGCACTGACCAGAGCTCCCTGGTCACCCACACCTAGCACACACCACTGAGAATCCACTGAAAGAACACCCCTCTAAGCAACAGAAACTTGCAAACATTGCCAGAGGGAGCCAATGCCAGGAGGCCCTGATATAAGCACCTTCAGAGAGTGAGAAGTATGTGAGTCTAAATGAATATCAAGTAAGTCTAAAAGAAATATCATAGATTATTTTCAATGTTCTTTTCACAGAGATCAGGCTCAGAGATGCAGAGAAGTTAAATGTTTGTAGACTTTATTTTTCAGTGTACTTGGGGAATAACGATGTTGCAAATAGCCTGAGGAAATATCTGTCTATTCACTGGCAAGTGTATAGAATCCAGACCATTTTGTTAAATAAAAATTGAGTAGAGCTCACAGGGCTTGGGACATATTCCATTAAATATTTTCCCCAGGCTTTACAGTTTGGGATTTAGCTGTGCCAGACACGAGGCCTATCTTGAGTGCTTCAATCTCTGCTTAGGGGGCAGAGGTGATAAACTGCTATCAATGTTAGTGAAACAAATAATACCTTCAAAGAATAATGTAAAACCTTATATTTCATAAGGAACTGTATGTTTCATCAAATAATCTGTCACAATGAAGAGGTTTAAGTATTTCTGGCAGGCCAGGAGAATGTGTCCTAGGTGATTCTGAAATGCCCAACTTTTCTACTTAGCGAGATTCCAATTCACTGAGAATCACTGCTCTGAAGACAGATATAGTACGATGAATTTAATTTCTAGGAGGGAAGGACAGTTTACTTCCATATTGCCCAAATATTTTGGATGGGGGCACACAGTAAGAAATGTGTTTTACATCACAATCCACTAAACTTACCCCCATCCTCTAGCTCTTATACATCAACACAGACACATACATTCCTGATATTAAACTTCCAGCTGAAAAATGATATGATTTGTTCAACTATTTTGTGTCTTAATTGAATATATTTTATGTTTTGAAGTTATGTTGGTAAATGAAATTAGTTTCATCACACATTAATGTGTAGTAACCTACAATTTGGAGAATAATGAGCTAGCTTATACCAGTCAGTACCATGAACTAAGAGGGGATGTATGTATTACCAAACACAAGAAAAAAACCTTGCCTCTAATACAACATACCAGACATACTCTTACCTTTGGGCTTTTATGTATATTCCCTTTGCTTAATAGTGCTATAAATTATACTACATACTATCATATATCTCCATAGTATATCATATAATAATCAGCTGACAGACTAAGTGACTTTTCTGTCATTTGTGTATTGTCCTTCTGTCTCTAACCACTATAATAGTTCCATAAGGGTCAATAATTCTTGTTTTTTGAATTCATCATTGTATCCCTAGTGCATAGAGCAGAGCCCGGGATGTGGTAGGCATTCAACATATATTTGTTGGATAAATAAATGAATAGTTGACTGACTGAATTAATACATGAAACAAATAATCCTGTACCTCAAAAGAGAAATAGTATAGCAGGGAAAGCAACGTAATGTAATTTCAAACTTTATTTCTGTTCCTCCTAGAACCCCAATGAGATTTAATTTACTGCCTGCAGATGTATATCTTTAAATATCCTTCCTTCTACTTTGGAATTTTAAACTTATTAAATAAAAGTTAAAAAAATAAATATCCTTCCTTCTCCTAATTTTCCCACATTTCCATAACTATTTCATTCTTCCTCTATCCTTTCCACCCCACCTCCCAGCCTCTAACACTCAATATCCTGTGTTCAGGTTGAGTTGTTTAGAATAATGTTACTTTTTGGTTACATGCATTTTGGCATTCTGAAATTCTAATCTGATCTTATAGGATCGTCCTATGATGAAACTTATAGGTCCTTATGAAATAGACGTTTTTATTATTTGAAAGGTAGAGTTACAGAGAGAAAGAGAGAGAGGGAGAGAGAGAGAGAGAGAGAGAAGGAGAGAGGGAGAGAAGGAGAGGAAAAGATAGAGAGAGGGAGTAGGGGAAGGGAGGGGAAGAGAGAGAAGAGAGGAAACGAGAGAGGGGAGAGGAGAGAGGAGAGAAGAGAGAAAAATAGGGAAAAAGAAAGAGAGATCTTCCATCTGCTGTTTAACTTCCCAAATGGCTGCAATGATCAGGACTGGGTCAGACCAAAGCCAGGAGCCAGGAGCCAGGAGCTTTATCTGGGTCTCCTACATGGGTACAGGAGCCCAAGCACTTGGACCATCCTGCCTGCTTCCGTAATCATATTAGCAGGAAGCTAAATTGGAGATGCAGCAGCCCCATTGCCCATATGGGATAACGGCATTGCAAGTGTTGGCTTAACTTGCTGTGCCATAATGCTGGACCAAAACAAAAGTTTTAATTTGCTGCAGGCATCACAAGAAGTTAGGAAAATATCAGGGAACCCTCTCTGCATGTAACAAGCAAAAACAGGAAAAAACAAAACAAAACAAAAAAAAAAAAAACAAAAACCAACACTAAGATGTAACAGTAAGATGTAACTGGAGCTTGAAACAGTGAAGAGTGAGCAAATGAGAGAAACAGGGTTCTTGGGAAAGCAAATAGTTGTGTATGCAAAGTAGTCAAGTATTTGTGAAAAATTTTGGAGCTGAATCTGAAACAGCTTTGAAGACTCAGACTTTGAAAAGGACTAACAATGTCCCTTGTGTTTTGTGCCTTATCTCTCATAGAAAGAAAAAATCTCTTCTAGAAGAAAGTTTCTCAATTTAGGACCTTCAGGATTCTTATATACTAACATTCCATGTATCAATATCAAAGACACAAATTTAATATGAATAGATTACCAAGAAATAATATAAAATTTTATAAAGAATATATCATATAAAAACTATGTATTATATATTAAGCCATTAATAAAGATCAATATTGAGAGAAAAAACATAATCAAAACTATCAATAAATTGTCAAAAGATGATAAAAGATGGAATAATAATAAGAAACAATGACTATTTTTGATTAACATGTTAATAATAGTACATTAATGTAGGGTACAATGTATACAACATGTAGTGACAAAATCAGGGAAATTAACATTTCCATTTCTTTATCATCACTTTATATTTGGAGCCTTCAAACTTTCCTCTATTAATTCTTCATAAATATAAAATGTGTAATTATGAACAATGGTTATCCTACTGTGCTATGGAACACTACAAATTATTCCTTCTAGCAAGATTACATGGAAAAATGTAAAAAATGAGCAGAACTTTTAGACATAAAAGGTATTAAAAAGTGAAAATTAAAAGTTAATAATTGTTTTATATGGAGCACCTAATAATTAGGCACAACTAGAGAATTTTCCATCTAAAGAAAATTTTTATCTTTTTTTAAAAGATTTATTTTATTTATCTGAAAGAGTTACAGGGAGAAGTAGAGACAGAGTGAGAGAGAGAGAGGTCTTCCATCCTCTGGTTCACTTCCCAAATGGCTACAATGCCCAGAGCTGAGATGATCTAAAGCTGGGAGACAGAAGCCAGGAGCTTCTTTCAGGTCTCCCACGTAGGTGCAGGGGCCCAAGGCGCATTAGCAGGGAGCTGGATTGGAAGTGGAGCAGCTGGGACTCAAACCAGCACTCATATGGGATGCCCGTGTTTCAGGCCGGGGCTTTAACCCACTACACCACAGTGCTGTTCCTGAAAATGGCTATCTTATGAAGTAGAAACAACAAAAAGTTTCCAAATATTGAAGAAATAGTATAATTAAAAAATGAAATTAATGAAACAGAAAAAAACTGAGATTTTTTTCTTTAAAATTAACAGCTCACAGCACCATTTTATAAATTATATAATGAAACAAATAATCAAGTATTCAAATATTAAGTTATACAGCTCAAAGGCATATAAAATATATCTGTCAGTTCATTAACAGAAACTCACTTATTTTTGAAAGAGGTTGGGAAGAAAAAATTATACTTCAAACAAAAATAATTTGGTAAACTTTTGATAAGTATGGGAAAATTACAAGATTTTCAGAAATTTTATGATTAAGAATTATTTTGAACTATAATAACAACGCATCTCTACATCTTAAAAGTACTTACTAAATTAAAGAGCCTATTCTTAGGTCAATGACATGCTTATACTGTCTGGGAATGTGTGGTTATATTTCTGTGGGACAAATAAATTGTCATTGCTCACCAGCTTGTATAAACTTAGTGCAGGAGTTTAAACATCTAAAAAATAATGAAATGCATTTATCATCACTAAAAAAACTAAAATTAACAACTTTCTGATAATATTAAGTGAAAAGAGAGGTACACCTACACACCATGAGGAAGAAGAAAAGAACTTTAAATGTAGACATAGCAGATGGTAGAAGGAATACTATCAACAGTTTCATGCCAATAAATTAGAAAACTGAGATTAAATGAACAGTTCCATTAAAAACATCGACTCAAGAAGAGAAAAAGTCAATACTTAGAAAACAACCGAACATGTCAGCAACCAAAGAAAAAACTGATGAATTTGGACATCATCAAAATTTTGAAATTCTGTGCCTTGAAAGAAATTATCAAAAAATTGAAAGAAAGCCATACAGCAGTATTAAATATTTATAAATCATATATGATGAGTTTCTTTTTTAAAAAATATTTATGTATTTGAAAGACGGAGTTACAGAGAGGCAAAGACAGAGAAAGAAGTCTTTCATCTGCTGGTTCACTCCCCAAATGTCTGCAATGGCCAGAGCTGTGCCAGTCTGAAGCCAGGAACCAGGAGGTTCCTCCAGGTCTCCCACACAGGTGCAGGGCCCAAGCACTTGGGCCATCTTCTACTGCTTTCCCAGGCCATAGCAGAGAGCTGGATTGGAAGTGGAGCAGCCAGGACTTGAACTGGTACCCATATGGGATGCTGGGACTGTAGGCAGAGGCTTTGCCCACTGTGCCACAGTGCTGCCCCTGATGGGTTTCTTATGTTTCATATATATATATATATATATATATATATATATATATATAAACTTATGGAACTCAGTATTAAAAAAAAACAGGTTAAATAGTGAACAAATGTTTTGAATAGATATCTCCTCAAAGATGTGCAGATGAAAAGATTCTCAACTTCATTAGTCATTACGGAAATGTAAATAGAAGCCAGAATGAGATACAATTCACATCTACTAAGATGACTATAGCAGAAAAAAAAAAAAAAAAAACAAGATAAGAGGTATTGGTGAGGATGTGGGAAAAAAATGGAACTCATAGATTGCTGATAGTAATGTAGAATGATTCAGCCACTGTGAAAAACCATTTTCCAGTGCCTCAAAAAGTTAGTTAGAAAACAATTATATAATCCAGCAATTCTACTTTTAGTAATACTCTAAAAAAACTGAAAACATATATTCACACAAAAAACATGAATACTCACTACACCATTATTTATAATTGTCCAAAGTGGTGAACAACCCAAAGGTCCTTCAATTGAGAAGAGTTAAGAAAATAGTGGTACTGCAGTATGCTGCCACCCAAATGAACCTTGAAAACATTCTGCTAAGTGAAAGAAGCCAGACACAAAAAGTCACATACTGTATGATTCCATTTGAAGAAACATCCAAAGAGATTGAAAAATAGCAGCAAGAAGTAGATTATTGATTGTCAAGGGACTGTAAGGAAGGGAGAAGAAGATGGGAATCAATTGCTAATAGGCACATGATACCATTTTGGAGTGATGGAAATATCTGGAATTGGATAGTAGTGATGATTGCGAAAAATAGTGCACATACAAAAAATATGTGATGGAAAATTATATAAATACTACATAAATAATATATAAATATAATATAAAATATAAAGAATATAAATATTATATAAATATAAATATGATGGAATGCTTTACAATGGTAGAATTTTGTATGTGAATTATGTTTGAATTATGAGAAATATTCCTATAAAGTATAATAAGCCAAGATTTTAATATGAATATTTTTATTTTAAATTAACAGATAATTGCATATATGGGTACACTGTAATATTTCAGTACATATATACAATGTGTAATGAACAAGTAGAAACAATTAGCATATCTTATGCTTAAAACATTTAACATTTCTTAGTATTGGGAACATTAAAATCCTCTCTACTAGCTACTGAGATATACAGTTTTTTTTAAAGATTTATTTATTTATTTGAAAGTCAGAATTACACACACAGAGAGGAGAGGCAGAGAGAGAGGTGTCTTCCATCTGATGGTTCACTCCCCAATTAGCTGCAACGGCCAGAGCTGTGCTGATCTGAAGCCAGGAGCCAGGAGTTTCTTCCAGGTCTCCCACATGGGTGCAGGAGCCCAGTGGCTTGGGCCATCTTCTATTGCTATCCCAGGCCACAGCAGAGAGCTGGATTGGAAGAAGAGCAGCCGGGACTAGAACCGGTGCCCAAATGGGATGCCGGTGCTACAGGCCAGGGCTTTAACCTACTGCGCCATAGTGCCGGCCCCCAAGATATACAATTAATTGTTTTCAGTTACTCTATGTGCTGTAGAGCTCTTGATGTTATTCTTCCTTTTTTTTATTTAAGTTGAACAAATATCATATATTTCTTATACACAGAACATAGTGGCACTTTTCCCCTCCCCCGCCCTAACTACACTTCTGTACCTAATTAATCATACTCTTTCCATTCCCTCCTCCCTCGTACCCTTTTCAACTTGTACTATTCAACATGCTATTCTCTATTTCCATAAGATCAACTATTGTAGCTTTCACATAAATGAGAGAACATGTGGTAATTGTCTTTCTATGCCTGACTTATTTCACTTTGCATACTGCCCTTCAAGCTCATCCATCTTGCTGTAAATTGCAGGATTTTATTTTTTATGACTGAATAATATTCAGTATATATAAAACCACAGTTTCTCTTTTATAAACAGATTTATTTATTTATTTGAAAAGCAGAGTTACGGAGAAAGAAGGAGAGACAGAGGAAGAAAGTGATCTTCCATCTACTGGTTTACTCCCCAAATGGCCTCTACAGCAAGTGCAGGGTCAGGCTGAAGGTAGGAGCCAGGAACGAGGAGCCAGGAGTTTCTTCAGGGTCTTCCATGTGGGTGGCAGGGACCTAAACACTTGGGCCATCTTCTGCTGCTTTCCCAGGTACATTAGCAGGGAAACAGATGGGAAGTGGAGCAGCTGGGACACTAACTGGTGCTGATATTGGAAGCCAGCTTCGCAGGCAGCTGGCTTAACCCATTACATCACAACACTGGCACTGACCACATTTTCTTTATTCATTCATTTATTCATGAACACCTAGGTGATTCCATATTATACTTTGTGAATACTGCTGCAATAAACATAAGAGTACAAGTATCAGTCTGACATAGTGATTTTGTTCCCTGTGGCTATATTCCTTTAGTGGGAGCAGTTGATCAGATTGTGGTTATTTGAGTTTTTTGACAAAACACCCTACTGTTTTTCCATTAGGATGGTACCAGTTTATATCACCAATGGCACATGAGTTTCCTTTTTCTCTGTGTCCCTGCCAGCATTTGTAATTTTCTGTATTTTTGGTAATAACCATTCTGACTGGGATGAGATTGTGTCTCATTGTGGTTTTGAATTGCATTTTCTTGATGATTACTGATGTTGAGCATTATTGTAAATGCTTGTTGGCCATTTGTATATCTTTTTTAAGACATGTCTACTCAAATCATTTGCACATTTTAAAATAAGATTACTTATGTTTTTGCTGTTGTTTATTATAGTCTAAATATTAATTCAAAGTCAGATGAATACTTGCAAAATTTTTGTCCCATTCTACAAGTTGTCTCTTCGCTCTGTTGACTGTTCCCTTTGCTGTACAGAAGCCTTTTATAATCCTATTTGCCAGTTATTGCTTTGATTGCCTTGCTTTTGGTGTCATCCAGAAAAAAAAAAAGTTGCTCTAAATCGATGTCCTAAACCGTTTCCTATGTTTTCCTCTACTAGTTTCATAATAGTAGGTTCTATAATTAAGTCTGATTCATTTGAGTTTATTTTTTATATGGTGAGGGATAGAGATCTAGTTTCATTGTTCTGCATAGGCATACCTAGTTTCCCAGTGCTATTTATTGAGGAAACTGCCCTTTTTCCAATGTATGTTTTTGTTACCTTTGTTGAAATTGTTTGGTTATAGATAATATGTTTTTTATTTCTGGGTTCTCTATTCTGTTCTCTTTATCTATGTGTCTGTTTTTATGCTAATAACAAGCTGTTTTGGTCGTTACAGCTTTATAGCATGTTTTGAAGTCAGGCATTGTGATGCCTGCAGCTTTGGTCTTTTAAACAGGACTTCTTTGACTATTTGATACTTTTTGTTGTTCTACTTGAATTTTAGGAATTTTCCCCTATTTCTGTGATTAATGGTACTTTGATAGATTGCATTGTAGATTATATTCAGTATAAATATTTAAAAATATTAAATTTTAAAATCCATGGATATGGGATGTGTTTCCTTTTTTTAGTGTCCTCTTTAATTTCTTTCATTAAACTTTTATAGTTTCATTGCAGAGTTATTTTGCAATTTTTATAGTTCTTTTAAATGAGATTGCTTTCTTGAACACTCTAAAATGGTGAATTTTTTGATATGTAAATTATATTTCAATTATAAGAAATCTTCCCTACAATGAGTAATAATCCCAAAATTTTTTAGAGTAAATTTTCAGGAATAACCATTATAATATTATAACTTAGGTGATCTTCTTCAACTTATTATTTGAAATTAGTGTAACTGTATACCAGCCTCAAATAAAGAAGGTATATAAGAAAGAAAAATTTCAGGGCAAACTCACCTATTAATAAAGATACACAAACATTTGTCAATATACTTTCATCCCAAATTGAATAATTCAGAAAAGATTCTTTGTCATAAAAATAGTCAGATCATTCCCAGAAACACATGAATGCCTAATGTTATAAAATTTATTACTGAAAATTATATATAATATATTTATATAAATTATAAATTTGTATAAATATATATTATATATTTTCATATATATATATGAAAGGCAGTTAGAGGGATGGAGAGAGGGAAAGTGGGATACAGAGAGGGAGAGAGAGAGAAAAAGAGATCTTCCCTCCACAAGTTCACTCCCTAAATTGCTTCAAGAGCTAGGGCAGATCCAAGCCAGAGACAGGAGCCTGGAACTCCATCCTGGGAGTGACCCAAGAACTTGGGTAATCATCTGCTGCTTTCTTAGGTATATTATCAGGGAGCTGAATTGGAAGTGGAACAGCCGGGACTCAAACCAGGGCACTCGTGGGATACCAGTGTCAGAGGTGGTAGCTCAACCCAGTGTGCAATGCAAGCTCCTGAAAAGTTTTTATAATATTGAAGGAAAACTGCAGGTGATCTTTTTAATATTTATAATAAAACCATTTGACAAAATCATTGTCCATTTAAAGTAAACATATTTTAAAGAAATGAGCAGCAATCTTTCCCTCAAGTAATAAAGAATGCTTGTATCAAAAATTATTTGATACAATAATAATAATTATTATAATCAGAAATACATAATCATTTCTAATATTATTTTGACTTGGTAATATAGTATATATCTTAGACAAAAAAAGAAAATACACAAAACAGTTGATTTAGAGACTGTATTATTATTTGTGGAATATGATTGTTAATATAGAAAACCAAAAGTATTTATTTTTGAAATATGGAAATTACTGACAGTATAACAAGGTAGAGGGACATAAAATTAAAATGGAAGAATTGATGGCAATTTTAAGCAGCAACAGTTGTGAAAAGGTTATTTGTTAAAATATTTTTGATAGCAAAAATAAGATACTTGGAAAAATATTTAACAAAAACCTTAGTATAAAAATTTATTACATGGGCTGGCTCTGCGGCTCACTAGGCTAATCCTCCACCTTGCAGCGCCGGCACACCGGGTTCTAGTCCTGGTCAGGGTGCCAGATTCTGTCCCGGTTGCCCCTCTTCCAGGCCAGCTCTCTGCTGTGACCAGGGAGTGCAGTGGAGGATGACCCAAGTCCTTGGGCCCTGCACCCCATGGGAGACCAGGAGAAGTACCTGGTTCCTGCCATCGGATCAGCGCGGTGTGCCGGCCGCAGTGCGCTGGCCGCGGCTGCCATTGGAGGGTGAACCAATGGCAAAGGAAGACCTTTCTCTCTGTCTCTCTCTCTCACTGTCCACTCTGCCTGTCAAAAAAAAAAAAATTATTACACAACCTCACACCAGACAACAAATAAAAGGAAAAATATAGCATTCTCATGGATTGGAAGGCTCAATAATGTTTTTCCTAACTTGGCTCTGTGGCTTGAGTGGAATTCCAATCAAAATGTCAGCAGATATTTTTTGAGAAACTTAATGCATTGGTCTTAAATTTAGTTGAAGACATAAAAGTTTAAGAATAGTGAGACTTTTCTAAAGAATTTGTAGCCCTTGTCTGTACCCCTAAAGAACAGTGGTTTTCCACTTACTACTAGTTAAATCCTTTATTGAGTAGAGGATTAAGCTTGTGATTATAAAAAATTGAAAGTATGTCATCACAAACATTAAAAGAAAAATAATTAGGTCAGGTGGGAGGGAAGTGTCATTATGTTCTTAAAGCCTTATATATAACATATATGAAATCTGCCCCCTTTATATAAAAAAGAATAAAAAAGAAGAAATTTGTATGGAAATTTGACTTACTTTATATTGTGATTTAATATGGAGCTCCATAAATTAAAGAAATATATTTGCAAAGGGAATAGACAAATTTCCAATGAGTCAAATGAGAGAGAGTTGAGAAACACATCCATTGACAGAGAAAATCTCCAATATACAGTGGTGGGCACTGTACATAAATTGATGAACTATTCAAAAATGCTGGTACTATTAGGTAATTACACAGAAATAAAATGACTTCATAGTTCTACTTCATATCTAGACAGAAATGGGTTCAATATACTTAAATGAGAAAGGAAAGCCTTTTAACATTTAGAAAAAATATAGGATATAGTTATATCTTTGGGATGAGAAAGATTTCTTAACAAAGAAGCTAAAAATCTCACCCTAAAAGTCATTTTAACATGCCACTTGACTTCATTGAAATTAAGAAATTCTTTTCATCAAAATGATCATACTTATCTGATAAAGTTGAACATTTTCATAACTTCTATCTGTTATTCCAGTCCTAAGTATGTATTCTAGAAAAACTTTTGTATAATTTCAGTAGTAAATATGTTTAACAATAAAGTTCAAAGAAGCATAATATGTATAAGTGGAAAGTAAAAATGCAAATATTCATCAACAGAGAGTAGATGTACAAATCATATTTTCACACAAATAACTATTAATCAACAATGGAAATGAAACAAGAGCAAGCAGAAAATGGTTGAAGTTTAGAAATTTTGTACAATGTGTACTATCTGTATAAATTTTATTTATGTATGTATTTATCTATTTGAGAAAAGGGGAGACAGAAGTAGAGAAAGAGAGGAGAGGAAAGAGAGAGAAACGGCTCTCATTAGCTCATTTACTCTCAATACCTGGAATCTCAGTCTAGGGTGGAAGGAGGTCAATCCCACAAGGGTGGGATGGACTCACGTGTTTGAGCCATCACTGCTGTCTCCCCTGATCTGCGCTGAAAGAAAGCTGGGATTAGCAGCTGGAGCTGGGAAACAAGGCACTCCAGTATAAGGACATGGGTGTCCTAACTATTGTCTTAACCACTGGGCCAAATGCTTATCCTTATATTTGTAAACTTTAAAATGAAGCAAAACTAAAAAAAATATTTTAGGTGTTCATACACTTGAGTTGTATTTTTCAAAAATAGAATGACAAAAAAATTCCAGCTTAGTGGAGACTAGCAAGGATGAGGGAAAAAGAGTGGAATGGGGGAGAAGTACAAAGATACATGCACCTGTATTTAAAGTGTTTAATTAGATAATAGTTTCTTGGTTCTTCATTTATATTACTAGTAAAAATAGTGGTTCTGTTAACAGTTAACACTTGCCTAGCCATCAATGTGTCCCAAGCATTGTTGTAACCATGTTATGTAACTTGAATTAGTTAATTTTCACAGTGTTATTAATAGGTAGATGTTATTCTTGCATTCATTTTTCAAGGTGAGAAATGTAAACAGAGAAATAAAGTGACTTGATCAGGGTCATGCATGTAATAAGTGTCAGAGGCAGGATAACAACTAAGGCAACCTTGCTTCAGAGTTTGCAATTGATACTTCAAAATATATATTACAAATTTTATTCATATATATCAAATATTGCATAATAAAGATTCAGTAAGAAGGAGTCAACTTTTCTCTTAATAACATAGCTATTAGAGAAACAAAATTTCTTTAAAGATAGTTTTACAGAGGCAGAATTACAGAGAAAGGTGGGGAGAGATAGGGAAAGAAAGATCTTCCATCTGTGGCTTCACTCCTCAAATGGCTCAATGGCTGGAGCTGGGCCAGACCAAACCCAGGAATTGGTAGCTTCATCTGCATCTTTTCACACTGGTGTAGGGACCCAAGCACTTGGGCCACCTCTGTTGCTTTCCTAGACACATTAGCAGGGAGCTGAGTTGGAAGTGGAGCAATGAGGACTTGAACCAGCATCCATGGCTATGCCACAACACTGGCCCTGAGAAAGTTTTACAGGAGCCCAATGCAAATTCACAATAACTGCCTCAATGGAAGTGATGGAAAGCACATTTCCTATTCATTTATTACATAGGGATCAGTTTCATCAGACATTCCATTTTCAGGTTGATATTTCCTGGTATAAAATAGCAGCATATCCATGAATTTGATTTGTAGTTACACAGCACTAGTTAAGTCCTTTATAATAGAGATCAAGTTATTTTACACTTTGTATGTTTTTTTATTTGCTCCTGGTGGGGTCTTCAAGTGTCACTTGCCCACACTCTATCTTTTCTGATCCCATTTCAAGGAACCCTCAAATCGGCTGAAGTGGGACATTGGGAACCAAGACTCCTTACCTCCGCAATCCTACCCAGGAAGTCTCCTCTTAGAAAAAGATCAAGTTATTTCATTGGGTGTGGATGAATTCCACTCTCAGCTTTGCATGGTCCTGACCTCCTCATCTTACCCTGTCCCCTCCAATCCCTGCCCTGTTTTACTTTGGCAGGGAGAAGCTGGAGGACATGGCTCCCCAATCATCCTCCTCCTTAACCTTGTTAAAAATCAAAAAGGAAAAAAAATTCCAACAAGCTGCATCTCTTTTCTCCACCCTTAGTCAGAACTCTTCACATAAGCAGCATGGAAGATGATGTGTTTACTCATCTCGTTATTTGAAAGTTCCATTATGAGGTTGGGTTGTACAGTAGTTAATGGTATCTTGTCTATATATACCTTGTATCTCTCTCTCTCTCTCTCTCTCTCTCACACACACACACACGCACACACACACACACATAAACTCTAAACATTTGATAACAGTGACTGCTAGGAACTGATTTTCTTCAAGGTTTCTTGCGTGGTAGGCACCTGAAATATGTAGAAAAGGGTCTTGTGTGGTGTTGTGTCTCCCTGGCCACAGTTGGTTTCTGTTTTGCATGCTCAGTGGCTGGAAGGAAATATGACTGGCTGAGTGTCTCTATTTTCTGTCCCTGCTTGTGCTCCTATCTGATCAGGCTAGAGATAACAAACAAACAAATAAAACCCATATATATATATATATATAGTAAAAAAATTCCCCAGATTTCTGAGAATTCCTCCCCCACCACCTTTCCTCTGCAAGGTGTTGTTACTGTTTTGTTGTTGTTGTCATTACTGAGTTTTTGCTGCAAAACCCCTGATGTTTTAGTTACAAGAAGAAACAAACAAACAAACCAAACCAAACCAAACCAAAACAAAACAAAAAAGCTGTTGGAAATGACAATAGAGATCCTTTATACCAACTTTGAACCTTCCTGGTTTTGGCTCCTGTGTTTTAAGATTTATTTATTTGAAAAGCAGAGTTACAGAGAGGCAGAAGCAAAGAAAGAGAGAGTCTTTCTCCCATGGGGTGCAGGGCCCAAGCACCTGGGCCATCCTCCACTGCACTCCCTGGCCATAGCAGAGAGCTGGCCTGGAAGAGGGGCAACCGGGACAGAATCCGGCGCCCCAACCGGGACTAGAACCCGGTGTGCCGGCGCCGCAAGGTGGAGGATTAGCCTATTGAGCCACGGCGCCGGCTGAAAGAGAGAGTCTTTCATCCACTGGTTCATTCCCCAAATGACTGCAAGGGCTGGAGGTGGGCTGATCCAAAGCTAGGAGCCAGGAGCTTCTTTGGGGTCTCCCATGTGGGTCCAGAGGCCCAAAGACTTGGGTCATCTTCCACTGCTTTCCCAGGCCATAGCAGAGAGCCTGGACTTAAACTGGCACCCATATCAGCTATATCACAGCACAGGCCCCTTTGACCCCTCTTACTAAGAAGGGATGGGGAAGGTTGTTTGCTTATTTGCTTAGCATATAACCACTCACTGACTATAGTATGTCTTATGGTATGTAGGGCTACTGTTTAATTTTATAATAATCAGACATTTACTGTTTCCTTTTTTTCTGATTATAGGGTAATTTCAGTCTCTAAATTTATCTTGGGTTGAATATATACTATGTACAGCCAGAGTTGCATAAATTGTTTTAAATGTCTTAAATCAGCTTGTCAGTTTCTTAAAAAGAATACATTATTTCTGGAAAACTGAACAGAATTAGCAATTTGGTACTTATTTTTCTTCAGTGATCCTGATGTTAGTATTCTAGGCATGAAATTCCTTTTGCATAACACATGGATCTGAGTTTGGCTGAGTGTGAGTGATTACAGGTGTACATTGCCGGTAGGCAAAAATACAGGTTTGCGTAGATGCTGTTGTTGCCCTATCCAGGTCTTGTTACCAGAGAGGTGAACCCACTTGCCTTCTGCTGTATTTCCCAGCCAAGAGTCCAAACAGTTACATCTGAGTGGAAAACTGTGGAGCCCTTAGTACTCCTGAGCTTTTTATGTGATCAGACTGAGGCTAGATTTCAGCTGAAAGCACATCTTTGCTATCTTTTTCTCCCTGTCCCACTCATTTTCCTCCACAGTAAATCTCTTGTGAAGACATATTGCTGTCTGAAAGTCTGCTTCTAGGAATTTCCCCCAGGGTAGGGTTTGAGGAAGTATACACTTTTCCCACTGTCTCTTCTTGCTTCACTGCCCTAAGAAACAGATCACTCTGGGAACCATGAAAAGCTTTCTTATTTGTCTTTGGCTCTTTTTGTCTTTTTTGAAACCAATAACAGGTAGAAACTCATCCTGCAAATTGTATTTTATATTTTAGGACAATTTGATCATTTTTTGTAGCTCTGTGATCTTTGTTTTTAACTTAAGTCAGTTGGAAATAGCTTTCCCATTCTAACTTTCCTTTTCCAACATTTTCATCAGCAAGTTCTATATGTTTAGATTACACTTGTGAAGCATCAGAAATATCCCTAAGATGGGACAAATCCTGTTCAACCCAAAGCAGATAAATTGTAGGGGAGTGAAGGCTGACACAAACACTTGTATTTGAGAAATACATGTATCTATCTCCTGATGAAAAAAGATAGTAAAACCAAGATTGATTCTATTCCAAATATTGAACAACTACCTCCTATTGGCAGAATACTAATTGTATATAAATTACTGAGGGCAGGGCAAGTAGAAGAAATTCAGTTCCTAGACATATGTTGCTAGGAGCCTGGAAGGGGATATTGATGCTTATGGTGGTGGTAGTAACAGGGAGCAGGTGAATGCTACTTGGAAAAAGAGTCAATATTCAGGAAAACATCCCTTTTCATTCCGATAACTATGTTTAACCAATGATGAATCTATGCTTCTAGGAACCAGAAAAGGATTTGGTTATCATGCTGAATATGTTTGATTTAAGCCAGCACTAATATTTGATATCAGCTCTTTGGGCGAAACAATGAAAATATCAAGAGAAATTAAAACCTCAGATTTAATGTAAGTCATAAGACTTTGGTTTTGGGCTGGCACTGCAGCTCACTAGGCTAATCCTCCGCCTGTGGCACTGGCACCCTGGGTTCTAGTCCTGGTTGAGGTGCTGGATTCTGTCCTGGTTGCTCCTTTTCCAGTCCAGCTCTCTGCTGTGGCCCGGGAAGGCAGTGGAGGATGGCCCAAGTCCTTAGGCCCTGCACCTGCATGGAAGACCAGGAGGAAGATCTGGCTCCTGGCTTCGGATCGGCGCAGCGTGCCGGCTGTTGGGGCCATTTGGGGGGTGAACCAACAGATGGAAGACCTTTCTCTCTGTCTCTCTCTCTCTCACTGTCTAACTCTGCCTGTCACAAAAAAAAAGACTTTGGTTTTGGTATGGACATTGTGCCCACAGTGAGTTGGTCTGTTGGCTGGGAGGCCTTCATGCCATATTTTAGCGCTGGTTTGAGTCCTTGCTCCCCCACTTTCAATCTAACTCCCTGCTAGTACATGTGAGAGGCAGCAGAAAATGGATCAAGTATTTGGGTTTCTGCCACCCAAATATTGAGACCTGATTTAGCAAAAAATGAAAATTAAAGCACTTTTCCATTTTACTTAGTGTTAACTGAGGAATAATGATTACTATCTATAAATTCAGTTAATAGTATCATCCAAAGTCCAGAAACATTCCATTGTATCCTTGTATGATCTGTTCCAAATGCTTTTTATCCTCCTTATGCCTTGTATGTTCAATAACATGAGGGCATATTTCAAAGTTCTGAACAATGGACATGATGCTCTTGATGTGAGCCTTAGCTTGTTTATTTTCACAGTCTTTGTGAGGCAATATACTACTTTGCTCTCTTGATCTTATTTCATTTATTTCTCAAAGATCTAACCACAAAGTGATATTTCTTTCTCATTTGCAAGGATCAAGCAACTCTGGATCTATCAGAGAATCTCTACCCTGTATGTGGATACTCTCTTCTGAACCTATTCCCCTGTCCCTTGGATTTCTTTTTTTTTTTTTGACAGGCAGAGTGGACAGTGAGAGAGAGAGAGACAGAGAGAAAGGTCTTCCTTTGCCATTGGTTCACCCTCAAATGGCCGCTGCGGCCGGCGCGCTGCGGCCGGCACACCGCGCTGATCCGATGGCAGGAGCCAGGTACTTCTCCTGGTCTCCCATGGGGTGCAGGGCCCAAGGACTTGGGCCATCCTCCACTGCACTCCCTGGCCACAGCAGAGAGCTGGCCTGGAAGAGGGGGCAACCTGGACTAGAACCCAGTGTGCTGGCGCCGCAAGGCGGAGGATTAGCCTAGTGAGCCACGGCGCCGGCCCCCTTGGATTTCTTAATCGAGTCTCCTCTCTTTTGTTTAGGGTTCTACCTCTTTTCTCCTTTTCTCTTTGGCCTAGTCTATTGGTTGTCTTTTTTGTTGTTGTTCTTTGTTTTTAAATTGTTCTGGCTATGATTGTAGAGGACTTGAGACATAAGCAAATGGAAACAGAGATAAAGGAAAGTGGCCATCACTGTGTCCCTTGGGCTCAAACATTGATAAAGCAATTAATCAGAATTTTTACTGGTAAGAGTGAAGAAAGGCTTTTGGAAGTTAAAAGTCCTACCTAACAAAATTGAAAAATCAGAAGATGACCTGTTGAGCCACACTTAGACTTAACACTACTGTTTGCTCACAGATGCTGCAAATTTGGCAGACCTAAAGAAAAAGTGAGAGGAAACTTTGTGTGAGTAGAGGCTATTAGGTCTCCTTGCAAAGAATCAAACCTTCTGGCTCCACACTTGGCCATCTTCTATTTGGGGTATATGTGTGTGAGCACAGTTTATGGCCTGATTGAAAATTGAGGGGCTGGCGTTGTGGCATAGTGGGTGAAGCTGCCACCTGTGGTGCAAGAATATCATATGGGCACTGAGTGGAGACCTGGCTGCTCCACTTCCAATCTTGCTCCCTGCTTATGTGCTTGGGAAGGCAGTGGAGGATGGTCCCAAGTATTTAGGCCCTGCCACCACATGGGAGATCTAGAGTGAATTCCTGACTCCTGGCTTCAGTCTGGCCCAACAGCTAGCCATTGCAGCCATTTGGGATGTGAACCAGCAGATACAAGATTCATTCATATTCATTCTCTCTCTCTCTCTCTCTCTCTCTCTCTCTCTCTCTCTCTCTTTCCTCTCTCTCTCTGACTTTCAAATAAATAAATAAATAAATAAATCTTTTTTAAAAAAGAAAGTTGCATAAGAGTTGGGGGATTTGAGAGCAAATGAAACTTGTGAAAAAAGCACTTCACTATAATGATATTGCATTTAGAGCTGCTACATTATGCCACTGGTGAGGGTGCAAATTCATAACATGTTCCATTAAATGGTACCTCCAAGGTTGTTCTAAAGTGTGGTATCAGGCAAGCAGCCTGGGGTAGGGTTAGAAAATGCTTTGAACCCAGAATGATACCAATGTTGCAGAATAAACTAGAGACCCTGGGAGAAGAACCAAACAGAGCAGCTTGGCTAGTCATGGGGTCAGTAGAATAGTCCATGAGACAGCATGGCAAAGGCATATGAGAAGAGTCTCTGTACTTCATGGGTCTCTGGGGGTGGGAACAAGAGGGTGACACAGAGAATTACACTTACTATCAGGCTGCAAAATGCTTGTTGCTAGAATAGCAGCATTGACTGGTAAGAACAAAACATTACCCCCACCTCTGCTATCCATTCCCAATGTTTCAGGCTGCACAAAAATATAACTTAAATGGAAACTTCAGTAATGGGCGTTGGTGAGCAGAGAATTGATTGAGGCTTCTGATGTGTGATACATTGGAAACCCTAAATGGAATTTGGATTTAGTTATTGAAAAATTAAAGAAAGTTATAATTCTTGCATTTTTGACACTAAAGTGTGTAGGATTGTCTTGTCTTGGTGGAAGGTAGGTGCAGTGTCATGAACAGTGATTTAACAAGAGTTTGTTGTTTTTGAGTTTCTTGAGTTCTTTATAGATTCTGCATATTAATTCTTTATCCATTTCATAGTCTGAAAATATTTCCTCCCATTCTGTTGGTTGCCTCTTCATTTGGCTGAGTGTTTCCTTTGCAGTGAAGATGCTTCTTAGTTTGATGTGATCCCATTTGTCTATTTTTGCTTTTATTGCCTGTGTTTCTGGGGGTCTTTTTCAGGAAGTCTTTACCTATGCCAATGTCTTTGCAGAGTTTCCCCAATGCTCTCCTCTAGTAATTTGATGGTATCATGGCATAGATGTAGATCTTTGATGCATTTTGAGTTGATTTTTGTATAAGGTATAAAGTAGGGGTCTTGTTTCATACTTCTGCATACAGAGATCCAATTTTTCCAGCAGCATTTGTTGAAGGGACTGTTCTTTCTCCAGAGATTGATTTTAGCTCTTTTATCAAAGATTAATTGGTTGTAGAAGCATGGATTGATTTCTGGAGTTTCTATTCAGTTCCATTGATCAACATGTTTATTTTTTAGCCAGTACCAGCCTGATCAACATGTTTATTTTTTTGCCAATACCAGACAGAACGAAGACTATGTGGATCAACGAGAGTGAGGATAGACATGCAGCCACCAGTCATATACCACCTGTGATTCCTGTGTATCATGGCCTTCACTGTAGAAAGTGTTTAGACTAGTGGTGTCTGAATTGTGCTTTGAAACTGACATAGCCTTTACAGATGTGCCTTTCTTATCCATCTCTTGCAGGGAAACTAAGCTGAATTCCAGGCTGAAGCTACTGGTCTGAAGAAAGTACAGATTCATGTAAATGGACTCCCAAATATTGGAGGATGTCAGAAATGAAGTTTTCAAATCCTAAGACAATCATTTTGGCCTTCCTAATAAAGCTGCTTTCCTTCTTAAAAAAAAAGAAATATGATATTATGGTATGTTTAACTTTGTTTTTGTTGTACAAGATTGCTTTAGCTATTTGGGGTCTCTTGTTTTTCCATATGAATTTTAGCATTGTTTTTTCTATATCTGAGAAGAATGTCATTGGTATTTTGATTAGGATCACATTGAATCTGTAAATTGCTTTCGATTGTATGGATATTTTGATGATATTAATTCTTCCAATCCACAAACATAGAAGAATTTTTACATTTTTGGGGGCCTTCTATTTCTTTCTTTAATGTTTTGTAATTTTCATCATAGAACTCAGTTTCAAAAAACAAATACATAAAACCAGATTTGCAGTATTTATAGCCTTAACATTTGTTTTATAGCTGAAAAGAATTTTTGTATTTAAAAACAGTGTATTATGAAAAATCTTTATTTACCTGTCTCAACAAAACATCCAGACAAATTCAGTTTCATGATGACAAAAATATAGAACACACATAGGCCTCAGGCCTCTGTGAACAGGACATTCATCCCAAGCTTTTAATGCTTTTTTCTTGGCATCTTCATGGTACTGATTTATAAAATTCTTCAACCTTTCTATTAGAAAGCAAAATAAACTGCCAAGTCTGATGTTATATGCTCTCAAGTGCTTTTGCTCTTAAGACTTCTCATTAGATATTCTAGTGACTTATGACCTATAACTTTAAGTGAAGTTGTAAACAAGGCAGAATCAAGGTATAAACTTACAATTCTATAATCTGAATCACAAATAAAGATGTATTCAAGAATATTTATCACAGGACAATTTACAATGGTAATAACTGAAAACAATTTAAAAATAGCAAAAACAAGAAATGATTAAACAAAACAATTCATGATAGATTGAGGATATTAAAATTGTATTTATAAAATATTTAAAGGCATGGTAACTTTATTAGGCAAATAAAATAATGCTCAGAGTTGTAGATACAATGAGATCATTTTTGTTATTTGTCTATCTATACAAGATAGGACCTAACAAATTAGATTACTAAGAATTATAATCTCAGGAACAGTGTAAATATGGGAGATATTTGTTTTATTTAACTTTTGGCATACTCTATAGGAGCAAATTATTTTTAGAATCAAAAATTTATTAGTTATTTATACCTTCATAGTGATGAGTTTATCTTACATGTATAAATTAGTACAGCAGAGTGAAAAGTGGGTGTTGTGATTATAGTCTAATGTGTGAGAATGAAGGCCTAAGAAAAGATTATAAGAGAAATGTAGTATAGAAAAGAGGTAAGGTGGGTTGAGGGGAGATCCAAGATGACTGAATAGGGAGAAGCAATACTGACCTCAGCCACAGACAAATACCAGGAAAACGAAGGAAAGACCACTTTCCCAGGGGAATGACTAAAATTTTCAGTGAGGACCAGAGAGAACAAAGACTATGTGGAGCAAGGAGAGTGAGGATAGACATGCAGCCACCAGTCATATACCACCTGTGATTCCTGTGTATCATGGCCTTCACTGACTGGAAATTGTTATCTTTCCACGCAAGGTGAGAGGAAGCTGCCACAGCTTCCATCACTGGCAATTTGACTGATGGAGAATTTCACTGTGCGCATAGGCTTTGAGTTCAGCATGGTGAACTGGCAGGGTAGTTGAACATCCACTTTGCTCTGTGAAGGAAGGAATTCAAAAGAATAATTGTAAGGTTACTCAAGAACACAGAGAAACAGTTCCATGAAATGAGAAAATTTTTACATGGCATAGGCAAGAAATTCCTGAAAGAAAGATACTGAAGAAAAATCAGGCATAAATATTAGAAATGAAGTATTCAGTAAGTCAAATAAAAAATACAATGAGGAGGCGTTACAACACAATTGGTGAGGCAGAAGAAAGAGTATCTGATCTGGAAGACAGGTGTTTTGAGATATTCCAGTCAGACCAAAACAGAAAAAAAATTTAGAAAGACCAAGAATGCTGTCTGGATATTAGGTTATCATCAAATGATTAAATATGAAATCTTAGGAGTTCCAGAAGGTATGGAGAAAAAGAATGATTTAGAACATCATTCAATGAAGTAATAGCAAAAAATTTCCCCAATTCGAAGTATGATATGGACATCCACATACAGGAACCTCAAATATGCCTGATCAGAAAGACACACTATAATCATCTTTCAAAAGTAAAACATACAGAGTGCTGTTTAGGACATCTGCCATTCTATGAGTCTGCTGTGTATCCCGTTTCCCATTTGGATCGTTCGCTCCCTTTTTTATTCTATAGGTTAGTATTTTCAAACACTAGTCTTGTTTATGTGATCCCTTTGACTCTTATTCCCATGATTATGATCAATTGTGAACAGAAATTGATCACTGGGACTAGTGAGATGGCATTGGTACATGCCACCTCGATGGGATTGAATTGGAACCTCCTGGTATGTTTCTAACTCTACCGTTTGGGGCAAGTCAGCTTGAGCATGTCCCAAATCAGCCCTTAAGGCATTTGGATCTGGCTGAAAAGCCCATGAGAGTATTTCAGGCATGGAAAGCCAAGACACTCTGGAAAAAAAAAAAAAAAAACCTAAATGAGAGATCTCCGCGAGTGAGATCCCAGTGGAAAGAACAGGTCATCAAAGAAGGAGGGACCTTTCTCTGAAGGGAGGAGAGAACTTCCACTTTGACTATGACCTTGTCTAAATATGATCAGAGTTGGTGAATTCAAAAGGCTTCCATAGCCTTGGCAGCTCATGACAAGAGCCTAGGGTGATTACTGAGGCCATAAACAAGAGTTTCAATTTGTTAAGTCAACAACAGGAGTCACTGTGCACTTACTCCTCATGTAGGATCTCTGTCTTTAATGTGCTGTACATTGAGATTTAATGCTATAACTAGTACTCAAACAGTATTTTTCACTTTATGTTTCTGTGTGGGAGCAAACTGTTGAAATCTTTATGTATGCTAAACTGATCTTCTGTATATAAAGAGAAACGAAAATGAATCTTGATGTGAATGGAAGGGGAGAGGGAGTGGGAAAGGGGATGGTTGCGGGTAGGAGGGAAGTTATGGATGGGGGAAAGCCATTGTAATCCATAAGCTGTACTTTGGAAATTTATAGTCATTAAATAAAAGTTAAAAAAAAAACAAATAAAAAAGGTAAAACATACTGAGAATTTCTTAAAATATGCAAGAGAGAAATACCAGATCACCTTTAGAGGATATTTATGAGATTAACTGCAGATTTCTTGACAGAAACCCTATAGGCAAGTGGAGAACAGAGAGATAAACTCCAAATCCTAAAACAAAAACTATCAATCCAGAACAATTTACCCAGCAAAGTTCCCATTCATAAGTTAAGGTGATATAGGGCCTTCTAAGACAAGCAAAAATTCAAAGAATTTGTTAGTATCCACCTAGGCTTACCAGTGATACTTTAGGATGTATTACATATAGAAACACTCAGCTTCATGAAAGAATGTGAAGGGAGAAAACCTCCCAGTGAAAGAAAAAAGAGATTCAAAATGAACAATACCAATATTCATGGAAAAAAGGCAGGATAAACTCATTATCAATAATAATCTTGAATGTTAATGGATTAAATTATACAATTAAAAGATATAGACTGGGGGCCAGCGCTGTGGCCCTGGCCTGACGCCCTGGCCTAAAACGCCAGCATCCCATATGGACGCCTGTTTGAGACCTGGCTTCTCCATTTCCAATCCAGCTCTCTGCTATGGGAAAGCAGTGGAAGCTGGCCCAAGTCCTTGGGCCCCTGCACCCACGTGGGTGACTCATAAGAAGCTCCTGGCTCCTGGCTTTGGATTGGTGCAGCTCTGGCCATTGCGGCCAATTGGTGGATGCAAGACTTTCTCTCTCTCTCTCTCTCTCTCTCTCTCTCTCTCTCTCTCTCTTTCTCTCTGCCTCTCCTCTCTCTGTGTAACTCTGACTTTCAAATAAATAAATAAATCTTTATAAAAAGATATAGACTGGCTGAATGGATAAAAAAACAAAACATCTATACGATGCCTATAAGAAACATAGTTCACCAATAAAGATACACATGGACTGAAAGGGAAAGGAGGGAAAAAGATATTCCATGCAACTAGAAATAAAAAAAGAGCAGAAGCAACTATTCTCATATGAGAAAAAATATAGCTTAAGACAGGAACTGTTAAAAGAGACAAAATAGCTCATTATATAATTACTAAGGGATCAACTCAACAAGAAGATATAACAATAGTAAATATATAAACATTCAATGCCAGAGAACTCAGTTTTATAAAACAGATGTTAATGAATGCATCTAAAAGGAGACTTAAACTCCAGTACAATAATATTGGGGGACCTCAACACCTCACTTTCATCAACTGGACCAAAAAAAAATCAGTAAAGAAACAACAGAAATAATCTGCCCTATAGAACAAATGTACCTAATAGATATCTATGGAACATTTCATCACACAGCTGCAAAATACATGTTCTTTTCATCAGTGCTTGAAACATTCTCTAGAATAGATCATACCTGGCCATAAAACAAGTCCCAACAAATTTAAAAAATTCTTATTGTGTATCTTTTCTAACCACAATGGAATGTAGCTGGAAATTAACAATAAAGAAACTGTAGAAAATATACAAAACCATGGAGACTGAACAACACGCTCTTGAGTGAACAGTGGGTCATAGGAGAAATCAGAAGAGAAATAAAAAATTATTTGATTTAAATACCTACGGGTAAATTTAACCAAGGATGTGAAAGATCTCTACAATGAAAATTATGAAACATTAATGAAGGAAACAGAAGAAAACACATACAAAAAAAGTGAAAAATCTCCCATGTTCATGGATTTGAAGGATTGATATCACAAAAGTGTGCACACTACTCAAAGCAATTTGCAGACTCAATGTGATCCCAATGAGAATTAAACCACGCATCTACAACCAACTAATTTTTGACAAACAAACTGAAAATCACTCTCTGAAAGAAATGCAGTCTTCTCAACAAATGGTGTTGGGAAAATTAGATTTCCACATGCAGAAACTTGAAACAAGACCCCTACAATACACCCTATACAAAAATCAGCTCACAATAGATCAAAGACCTATACCTAAGATCTGAAATCACCAAATTACTAGAGGAAAACATAGGGGAAATCCTGTAAGACAGTGGCCTTGGCAAAGAATTCTTGGATTAGACCCTAGAAACACAGGCAATAAAAGAAAAAAGTGGATAAATGGGTTTAAATCAAACTAAGAAACCTTTACACAGCCAAATAAATAATCAACAAAGTGAAGAGGTAACCAACAAAATGGAAGAAAATATCTGCAAACTATGCATTTGATACAAGGAGCTCAAGAAACTCAGCAACAAAAAAATAATCCAGTTAAGAAATGAACAAAGGATGTGAGAAATTACAAACGGCCAAAAGACATGAAAAAATGCTTAGGAATACTAGTCATTAGGGAAATGAAAAAAAAAAAAAAAACCAACAACATGGTATCATCTAACTCTAGTTAGAATGGTTACTATCCAAAAAATAACAACTGCTGGTGAGGATGTGGAGAAAAAGGTACCCTAATAAACCTTTGGTGGGAGTGTAAATTGGTGTAACCATTAGGGCAGATAGTGTGGAGGAGATTCCTCAGAAAACTACAAATAGATGACCCAGCTATCTGACTCATGGGATGAAAGCCAAAGGAAACAAAAGCAGCATATGAAAAAGTAACATGTACTCCCTTGTTACTAGAATCTTAATTCACAATGGCTTAGGTATGGTATCAACCTAGATGTCTATCAACTGATGACTGGAGAAAGAAAATATGGTATATATATACATAATGGAATATTAATCATAAAAAAATGAAATCCTCATCTTCACACAAAATGAATGCAACTGGAGATCATTATGTTAAATGAAATAAGCCAGATCCAAAAAGACAAATACCACATTTTCTCTAATTTTTGATAAAGAAAGGATAAAAACTGCATAGATGTCAGATCATTTGGTATATTGTTTAAATATTGCTTCATTGATTCATACCATGTAATAATAATATACTGTTGTTTCATGCTTTGTTCTTAATTTGGATGTTGATTATGAATGGAATCAGATGACAAGAAACTTATCAATCTGTACAGTTAAGTGTATTTCTTGGTACATATACTGTATGTTAATGAAATGTTTGAAAGAAATCAAACACCCCTTCCCCCCAAAAAAATAGAGGAAAGGAAGAGTAACAGAACTTTGGGGAACATGTGATGTACTTGTGAGAAAAGTAGCAAAAGGAACGGAAGGAAATTTAAGGTCACTGGAGACAGAGGAGGTAAGTCTCATGGAAGAGCCTATGTTTTATTTTGTCCAAATGCTTCTGATAATTAGCAAAATCAGAACTCTTAGTTTTGGCAGTGATATTACTGGTAATTTTAAAGAAAAAGTGTCAGTGAAATAAAGTGAATGATACATAATAAGGGATTTGAGGGAGAATTGTTCCTTTGAACATTCACAAGCATGTAAAGTAAAGAAGTAGAAAGGTAGGTTTGAAGAAAGTTTATTTGCAATTGAAGAACCATTAGCATATTTGTTGATGAAAGAAGAAGCTAATATGGAAGACAAGATAGAGGGCGATGAAGAAAGAAAGAATTTAGTAGGCAACTTATAGGGGTCTGAGAGGATCAAATGTAGCATGTTCAAAGGCCCGTCTTGGAAAGAAGCCAAGAGTATTCTTTGTCTTTTTCTTTTCTTTATTTGATTTAATTTTTGAGGGGCAGAGAGAGAAAAAACAATTATAGAAAGCTCCCATCTGCTAGTTAACTGCCCAGATACCAACAATGACCCAGTCCAAGCTAAAACTGGGACCAAGGAACTCAACGGAGGTCTCCCACTTAGGTGGCAAGGGACCATTACTTGAGCTATCATAGATATCTTCCAGCTGCATTAACAATAAACTAGAGTTGAGTGATGGCACTAGGACTCAAACCCAGGCCTTCTGGTGTAGGATGTGATGTCCCAACTGGTAATTAAAAGCTAGGTCAAATACCCATCCCTCATTTATTTTATGAAGGCCAATGGGAAAGAAGAGGAAATTGGTAAACATCCATAGACATTTTTAGACACAAGAGGTAAATGTTGAGAAGTCTCCTATCAGAGAGCCCTTGTCATCTCAGTGCAGTCATGAGCACAAAGCCATAGGCTATGTAAGGAGAATGGCATCTTTTTAGAAAAGAATTTGATGTTTTCCTTCCTGTAGCTGTGTATCATGCTGATCACTGTACCATGATACTTTTGTTGGTTGGGCTTCCAAATTATTCAGGATAATTTTGGAGATTTGTAGCTTGTAAGGTACTTTGGAGAAATTCTCACCCACTTTTTCTAAAGTCAAAAATTCCCCTCTTTACCTGACAAACATCCAGAGTTTCAACTCATTTTACCATTTAAAATCTGAATAATAAGTTGAAAATTCTGCACAAATGAAGGTACAGTTATGACTTAAAACTCTCCTTATCTCTGTATTTCATGTTACAGTTCAGTTTATAAACTCTACCTTGGTCATTAATTCTGTTTCTCAAAGATTATTTACATATGCCTAAAGTTAGGATTATTAATTCCACTTGCTTCTTTAGTCAAATATCTTCACTCCTCAAAGATAAAATTCTTCATAGTTTCCAAAAACATTCTATTTCATAGAAATATTGGCCTCTTTTTCTAGCATGACATTCTCAGCATTTGCTGTGTGGAAAATTTCAGTATATTCTTCAAAGCATGGTTTAAGTATCTTCTACCCTGTACCCTTCATATGATTTCTCCCCTCCCCTCCCCTCCCCTCCCCTCCCTTCCCCTCCCCTTCCCTTCCCTTCAGATTTAAAAAAGCAAGATTTATTAGTGTCAAAGACTTCCAGCCAGACAGGCATGGAGGGGGCTTCCAAGAGAGGAAAGAACCCAAAGTGGTCCATGGCAGTCAAGTTTTTAAGCACAGTTTCGATTGACATTCAGTTACAAGGCAGGGACAAAACCCATCAAAAGACCTGATTTACAATCATGTATCCTGTATGGCTTGCTCATGATAAAATAATAAACCACCCAGAAAGGTGGGATAGATAACTAGTTTTCATAATACTGTGAGCTCAGGAGGATGAAATCACCACTCCTTTGCTACTCTCATGGTAAATTTAGATTCCTAAGGAAGGATGGCAGATATTTTGTTCTTGCTAAAGATAGCCTTTTGGGGGAGAAGCAAGGTCTCTACACCACAAATTCCACTGGGACCACCCTGACTGCCTATTAACTCATCTGACTCCTCACATTCTCCCCTCAAGAAGAATGGACCCTAGCTTCTGTTAGGGGGACTGGGCAATAATCTCTCTGCTCTGGCTGTTCCATGCTGAAAAGGGGCATCATTGGGAAGGGCAGTCAAGGCAAGGTTCCAGCATGAGGTGGCTTCGCAGCAGGAGGTGGCTTCTCCAGGGGATGCGGTGCCAGCTTGCAGAACCTGCTTCCATCTGAGGTTTCATGTGCTGGCCACTTGGAATTTTACTTTTGCAAGTCTGGAGAAAATGAATCTAACAAGCAGTTTAAACTCATAGGATCTAAAGCCAAGGGCAGAGTCATTGTTAGAGGCCCTAAGAAAGGTGCTACCTAAACCAAGCAAGTGTTCTTATTGAGAGGCAAATAGAAACTAACAGAAGGGGCTTGATAATAATCAGGTAGGCTTCAAGGCCTTGCCTGCTTTGAGGCCCAGACCTATCTATTCACATGGGTATATCATAAGGGAGATGTGAACTTCCTTCGGGAAAGCACCCTGTTGACTCTCATTATTTAGCTGGCCTGGGAGAAAAGCCGGCTTGAAGAGAAGGTAGGTGGCATCTCTAAAAGGAAAATATTTTTTGTTAGTTTACAGTTCTGTCTGCAATGTTGTTGACCTTACTTGGCCATCCCCTCAACAGCAGTGGTTACTTTGGAAGCCAGGCAAATGAAAGGCTTTTCTGCTTAGAGCTAACAAGGCCTGTGGATCTGACCTGAAGCGCATTGACTACAGGGCAGTTCTATTTCTAGTGACCCGATTCTTGGCTGGCAGAGAAGCCAGGGCTCTTCATAAGCTGACTTCTACCGAAACCCTGGCTTTCGACATCGAAAAACAATGCAGTGCACTGGCCTGTTGGGTCTCCTTGATGGCAGATCACTGTGTAAAGCAGCCATCAATTGGCCCGCCACCTATCTTTTTTTTAATTTAATTTTTTTTTTTTTTTATTTTTTGACAGGCAGAGTGGACAGAGAGAGAGAGACAGCATCGCTCCTACTGCCAAGCTTCCCCTTCCTCCTCGTTTTTTGTTAAAACAGACCAGAGGAAACATTTAAGAGGATGCACATCAAGGGGGTGCTCAGTTCCATCTCTGATCTTTAGTGGCCTAAACTAGCAATCTATAGTCATAGACATGGTCTGATAGTGGCTTCTGTGAGGTAAACAATGCCCATGAGTATAGCTGTGTCCTCACTTTAAAACCTTCTCTCTCTTCATTTGGTCTGAAGTGGAGGTTTTGCCTGTTTATTGTGTCCATGGCAAAGTAATTCTAGCTGTGAAATCATAATTTAAGCTCTCATTTTGGCTATGGTATTATTATAGAGAATGTTTGCCATCCACTTTATAAAGTCTAAAGATTAAATTGTACATCCTGGAGAGTCCTTCAGAATAGATTCAGTTTCCTTTCCTGAAGAGAATAGAGAAATGAGGGAACAAATCAGACTTCCAAGATTGCTTACTGACAATAAAAATATCAAATAAAAACTTAGCAAACAATTTTAACTGTGGTGAAATAGCAACTATGAAAACATTTGTGAAAAGGTCCAATGCCTTCTATAAATTTTAAGAGTACATTTATTTGAAAATATCATTTAAATTAATAATACAAGTGGAACTTGTTTGATCAGCAAACCCAAGTACAATCATGTCAATAAATTTAAAGCACCTGGTACAGGGATTTAGTTCACACAAGCCAAAAAGGTATCTTTGATTAACTTAGCAGTTTAAATTTATGAGCAATATTTTATCTATCTACCAACAATAGATGCTGGAGAGGATGTGGGGAAAAAGGGACACTAACCCACTGTTGGTGGGAATGCAAATTGGTAAGCCACTATGGAAGTCAGTCTGGAGATTCCTCAGAAACCTGAATATAACCCTACCATTCAACCCAGCGATCCCACTCCTTGGAATTTACCCAAAGGAAATGAAATTGGAAAACAAACAAGCTGTCTGCACATTAATGTTTATTGCAGCTCAATTCACAATAGCTAAGACCTGGAACCAACCCAAATGCCCATCAACAGTAGACTGGATAAAGAAATTATGGGACATGTACTCTATAGAATACTATACAGCAGTCAAAAACAACGAAACCCAGTCATTTGCAACAGGATGGAGGAATCTGGAAAACATCATGCTGAGTGAATTGAGCCAGTCCCAAAGGGACAAATATCATATGTTCTCCCTGATCGGCGACTACTAACTGAGCACCAAGGGGGAAACTTGTTGAAATGAAATGGACACTATGAGAAAGAGTGACTTGATCAGCTCTTGTCCTGATGGTTGATGTACAATGTAATACTTTATCCATTTTAGTATTTTTTTTGTTCTAGTACCATTGGTTGAACTCTGTAATTAACACACAATTATTCTTAGGTGTTTAAATTTTAACTGAAAAGTGATCCCTGTTAGGAATTTGGAAAACATTATGCTGAGTGAAATAAGCCAATCCCAACGGGACAAATACCACTTGTTCTCCTTGATAGGTGACAACTAACTGAGCACCAAAAAGGAAACCTGTTAAAGTGAAATGAACACTATGAGAAATGGTGACTTGATCAGCCCTCACCCTGACTGTTGATGAGCAACTTGATATGTTATCCCTCTTAGTATTTTTTTGTTTGTTCTACTTAATACTTTTGGTTGAATACTGTAATGAATACACAATTCTTCTTAAGTGCTGAAACTTAACTGAAATGTGATTGCTGTTAAATATAAGAGTGCGAATAAGAGAGGGAAGAGATGTGCAATTCGGGACATGCTCAAGCTGACTTACCTCAAATGGTAGAGTTAGAAACATACCAGGGGATTCCAATTCAATCCCATCAAGGTGGCATGTACCAATGCCATCTCACTAGTCCCAGTGATCAATTTCTGTTCACAATTGATCGTAATGATAGGACTAAGAACCAAAGGGATCACATAAACAAGAATAGTGTCTGCAAATACTAGCTGATAGAATCAAAAAGGGAGAGAACAATCCAACATGGGAAGTGAGATACACAGCAGACCCATAGAATGGCAGATGTCCTAAACAACACTCTGGCCTCAGAATCAGCCCTTAAGGCATGCGGATCCAACTGAAAAGCCCATGAGAGTATTTCAGGCATGGAAAGCCAAGACACTCTGGAGAAAAAAAAAAAAACTAAATGAAAGATCTCTGTGAGTGAGATTCCAGTGGAAAGAACAGGTCATCAAAGAAGGAGGTACCTTTCTCTGAAGGGAGGAGAGAACTTCCACTTTGACCATGGTCTTGTCTAAATATGATCAGAGTCAGTGAACTCAAAAGGCTTCCATAGCCTTGGCAGCTCATGACAAGAGCCTAGGGTGATTACTGAGGCCATAAACAAGAGTTTCAATTTGTTAAGTCAACAACAGGAGTCACTGTGCACTTACTCCTCATGTAGGATCTCTGTCCTTAATGTGCTGTACATTGAGATTTAATGCTATAACTAGTACTCAAACAGTATTTTTCACTCTGTGTTTCTATGTGGGTGCAAACTGTTGAAATCTTTACTTAATGTATGCTAAACTGATCTTCTGTATATAAAGAGAAACGAAAATGAATCTTGATGTGAATGGAAGGGGAGAGGGAGTGGGAAAGGAGAGGGTTGCGGGTGGGAGGGAAGTTGTGGGGGGGAAGCCATTGTAATCCATAAGCTGTGCTTTGGAAATTTATATTCATTAAATAAAAGCTTGAAAGCAAAAAAAAAAAAGATACTATTACTAAAACTGCTTTATTGTTCTATCTTGTATGTTATGTTACACATGTGCACATATTTATGTCTGCATGGGAATATTTATTAAGAGCTCCATTTTAATTGGCTGATAGATAAAATATTGCTCATAAATTTAAACTGCTAAGTTAATAAAAGATACCTTTTCTTAAAAAAGTATCAATTAGAATTACTTCCTACTGTTAGTAATTCGAATTAATCTAAGTTGAAACCTGTAGTACATCATTGGCTTTATCTGCTTACAAAACTGTCCCAAAATACTGAAAAATACAATAGGGATTAGGGAAAAAGAGGTCCTTTGGAACCTGAAAGAGGACACATTTAAACACAGAACCAATAATATTTTAACTTCATGAGCAGTAAATCTGATATATAAAACTGTGCATGACAAAAGACTTTAAATAGCCATGTTTAAAGTTATTAACTCATTAACTAACAAGAAGAGGCACTTGCTTACTCCACACAATATTTTTGAAAGCACCTGTAGGATTTTATAAAGCATCCCTTGTAGACCTCTGGGCCTTTTTCATTAAAATAACCATCATGTTTGCTAACACAAGATCCTTAGAGTTTTTAACTTTTGGACATTTGGATCAGTAGCATTTTACATGATCATAACTTAAAATTTAGCACCATTTCACACCTTGACAGTACCTTTAATATAATCCAAATCGCCTTATTAGTTGATATCTCTACTAGATGAGAGATATATCCTTTGATATCTCCAGGGGCCCAACTAGAAATATCAAAGTTCAAAGAATTTGGAACTTTGATTTTTTGAATGCCTGTCAAGGATGCCTAGAAGGCTTAAAATATCTGGTTGAAATAGGATCCCTTAACATCATGACATAATATAGACCAGATTTGATCACTGATACAAAGTGATTACTTAAATGCTTTAGAATGAGTATATATTTAAACAAACAATAACTCTTTTAAAGTTTTTATTAATGAATGCAAATTTTGTAGGTACAAATTTAGGAATTCAGTGGTTCTTCCCCCCATACCCACCCTCCCACTCCCACTCCCACCCCACCTCCTACTCCCTCTCCCATCTCATTCTTCATTAAGATTCATCTTAATTAGCTTTATATACAGAAGACCAACTCTATACTAAATAAAAATTTCAACAGTTGGCACCCCCCCCACAATATATATATATATATATATATATATATATATATATATAATTCTCATAGTACAACTCTTTAAGGACAGAGGTCCCACATGGGGAGTAAGTGCACCATGACTTCTGTTAATTTAACAATTAAAACTCTTATTTATTATGTCAGAGATCACCCAAAGCTCTTGCCATGAGCTTCCAAGGCTGTGAAAGCCTTTTGTGACCACAAACTCTATCAGTATTTAGACAAGGCCTTAAGCAAAGTGGAAGTTCTCTCCTCCCTTCGGAGAAAAGTACATCCTTTGATGGCCCCTTCTTTCCAATGGGATCTTCCTCACACAGATCCTTCATGTAGGATATTTTTTGCTACAGTGTCTTCGCTTTCTATGCCTAAATGCTTTCATGGGCTTTTTAGCCACATCCGAATGCCTTAAGGCATTTTGATTCTGAGGTCAGAGTATTACTTAAAGTAATTGTCATTTTACCAATCTGCTGTGTGGACTGCTTCCCATGTTGGTTATTCTCTCCTTTTTAATTCTGTCTATTATTAATACCAGGCACTTGATGCTATTTATATGATCTCTTTAACACTTAATCCTATCTATATGTTCACTTTAACACTTAATATGATCACTTAACAATTAAGATGGCATTTTTGCCACCAATTTTAATGAGATTTGGAATCCCATGACAAGTTTTTCAACTGTACTCTTTTTTTTTTGGACAGGCAGAGTGGATAGTGAGAGAGAGAGAGACAGAGAAAAAGGTCTTCCTTTTTGCTGTTGGTTCACCCTCCAATGGCTGCCGCGGCTGGCACGCTGTGACTAGCGCACTGCGCTGATCCGAATCCAGGAGCCAGGTGCTTCTCCTGGTCTCCCATGGGGTGCAGGGCCCAAGGACTTGGGCCATCTTCCTCTGCCCTCCTGGGCCATAGCAGAGAGCTGTCCTGGAAGAGGGGCAACCGGGACAGAATCCGGCACTCCGACCGGGACTAGAACCTGGTGTGCCGGCAGGCAGAGGATTAGCCTATTGAGCCGCGGCGCCGGCCTCAACTGTACTCTTAGAAGTGAGTCCATAGGAATGTATTGAGAGCTATACAGCTTTACAGTTACAAACTTCCTCCTCCTTCTTTTTATTCCCCCTCTTCTTGTTTACTGAGATCTATTTTCAGTTGACTTTATATATATGTTGCTGTAGATTCGTTCTGAGAGGAGGAGCACTGTGGGGGCAAGAGGTGCACCACACAGACCCCAGGAGCTTTATACCACAAAACCAAAAGCCAGTACTGGAAGTGTCTAATCATGGGGCTGTCAGTCAAACCAGGCTTAGAGATGAGCAGTAAGGTCAGGAGGTGTCTTAAGAAGTATTCAATAGCATCTGAGATTATTTGGCCTAGATTATTGCCTAGAAACCTCTAGGCAAAATTACAACAATGGGGGCATTGGGCATTGGTCACTTGATTAAAAACTCTTCTCTACCTGGATTAAAGGCCTCAACAATTGTCAAATGTGATAACAGAGGGACCCTGGTGGCTCACTAAATAGACCCAAGGACCCTATGACACTCTGACAAAGAATTTAATGCATAAAGCTTGTGTAGGAAATAGAGGCTAGAAGCCAGTTAGGGGACAGAGTCCTGAGACGAGGAGCCAGAGTAGAGGGGCTGGCACTTTTCACAACTCTCTTAGGCTAACTTCTCCATCCTCTAGCTTGTAAACAGGCCAGGTGGTACAGAAAATGACAAGGCACTTTCTGTTAGCCCAGGGGTCAAAAGAGATCTCAAAGTAGATGGTATGCCTCCTGGCTGGAATGAGAGCATAAAAACAGAAGCGTACTTCAGGTCTCAAGCCTCCTGAGTTTGAGACATCTCTCAAAACTCTCTTGCTGCCTCTGGCATCCAGATGTGCACTGAAGCCCACAGGGAAGGGAGGCAAGTGAGGGTGGGATTAGCACATATCTTCCACTCTTGCTCAGGTTTCCACTCCTGTGGCATAGGGTATATATTTGTCAGAATAGCACATGCAGGGGGTAATCTGTTCCCTTACTGATGGTGTGCTAGACTGGACCTCTGCCTGGCCAAATATGTACAGTGGCTTCGTTCTTATGTATAAGGAAAAATAGTTGCTCTATGTGTCTTAACCTTGAGTCTTATCTAATGGGCTTGATTTTGACAGTGAGCCTCCATGGTGAGAGCCTTAGCAAAGGTGTTTTTAAACTAGAGCGTGCCAGCCCTGGTTACCACCTAGCTTGGTGACTAGGTAGGTGAAGTCACAAAGAAGCAGAGTAAGGGAATAAAATTCTCCCCTTAAACCTCCTCTGAGGTATATACCATACAGGAAGGGCTAGACAGAAGTGACCCAAAAGAGGGAACTTAATAAGGAAGATGGAAGGTACCAGAGACATGCTAAGACTGGTCTACACAAGTTCAGGCCACACGGGGACTTAATGGGAATCTAGTTTGAAAAACTGCCTGTTTGAAAACAGGATAATTAAACCTTAACCCAGAGCTAATTAATAAAATATCTAGGAAACACTCGCTAATGGGACCAAGAAATCAAGTTTGTAGGAATTGAGGAGACCTGGAGAGGTACAGAAAGCACTTAGAGGACCAGAGAGATGGTGATTTTGTCAGCATCTAGGATAAAGGAAAAACTCATTGAGGCATGGAGCCCGGAGCCCATGGCTTCGCTCCAAGCTTCGCCCAATGTCATAAACAAATTAATGTCTAAGGAAGGAAGAGCAGAATGCAGTTTTTGGCTGACACCCTAAAGGGCCATAAGGTTCTGGTGTCCAGTCAGGGAGTCCTTGAAAAGTGCCTGAGAGTGGCCCTGGCCTGAATGTCAAGGTTATTCCTAGCTCTCCTCCCAGTCCCATGTCTCAGGGTCAATCCCCACGAAAGGAAGCTGAGTTGGAATAGCTGAGATGAGAAGTTTGCAGAGTGGAGCCTCTGGCTTTACAGTTCCTGAAGATTCCAAAAGGGCAGGGGACGTGCTCCCTACAGGAAAGTGTTTCCTGTTCCAACACCATTCTGCATCTTAGTGTCTGTGCCCAGGTCAAGAGACCTTCTGGAAACACTGGGATGTAGCCCCAGCCAGAGTCCATCAGTTGTCTCAAGGCCTCCTTCCAGTATCACACGAAGGGCCGATCCACACCAAAGAAAAGGCGTTAGGATAGTCTCAGCTCCAGGGCATTATTCTGGCCTTAATCAGCAAGCCTTGCCCTGGAGTTAAGACTGGCAGCCACATTGACTGCTTTTAACAGGCTGACAGGGACCCAGTTGGAAAAATAAGAGAGTTATTATGAAGGAGAATAAGACTCTCTGAAAAAGAAACAGCAGTTTGCATGCTCACTGGCCTGGTGGGATGGTCCTATGCTGGCTGGAGTTGAGCTTGAGGGGGATCCACATCATGTTGGAATTGCAATCTGAGTAACAGCACCAAAATGTTACTGGAAAATGAGAGCAGAGAAATTGTTATTACCCTGGCTCTTTGTCTCACATGGAGGAAGAATTTCCAAGCAGACAAGCAGAGAGATTTATAAAAGCAAGGTTTATTAGAGTCGATGACCTCCAGCCAGAGCAGCATGGAGGGGGCTTCCAAGAGAGGAAAGAACCCCCATATGATGTCCAACCTCCATCCTCCTTAATCAGAGCTGATATTTCCTCCCTCTGAGTTACTGCTGATCATTTGATGTTTCCTAGCTTAGCTTTCCCTGAACTACACTGCAATTATTTGTTTGATATTTCAAATTGTAATAGTTTTTTGAGAGAAAAAATAGTATATTATACATTTTTGAATCTCTAATGTTTAGTGCTTAGCAGATACTTTAATATATTTTTTAGCTGAGTGGATGCTATAGCATTCTCTCAAGCAGGTTCTATGGAAAATAGATCCATAAAGATATTCTGTGAAAAAAATGTTGTTTTCTTGAATAAGTTTATAAGACACTGCAAACTCTCATCACCTCCTTGGATATTTAATATGTTAAAGACTCAGAAATGATACAGAAAATCTCAGTTTTACTTAACCAAGTAGCTCTTAAACTTTTTAATAAGGCAACATCTATTAAGATTGAAAGAATTTTTCTCTGTATGTCCTGATCAATGTCCATCAGTGGATAACTGGATAATGAAATGAGGTATAGGGGCTGGTGCTGTGGCTCACTTGGTTGATCCTCCGCCTGCAGTGCCAGCATCCCATGTGGGTGCCAGGTTCTAGTCCTGGTTGCTCCTCTTCCAGTCCAGCTCTCTGCTGTGGCCTGGGAGGGCAGTGGAGGATGGCCCAAGTGCTTGGGCCCCTGCGCCCACATGGGAGACCAGGAAGAAACACCTGGCTCCTGGCTTCAGATTGGCGTAGTGCCAGCCATGGTGGCCATTTAGGGAGTAAACCAATGGAAGGAAGATGTTTCTCTCTGTCTCTCTCTCTCTCACTGTCTATAACTCTACATGTCAAATAAAAAATAATAAAAAAATAAAATAAGGTATATACATACAATGGACTATTATTCAGCTATAAAATGAATGAAATCTTGTCATTTGCAGCAATGGTGGATGAACCAGGAGTACGTTATATTAAGTGAAATGATCAAGGCACAGAAAGACAAATATCACAAACTGTTACTCACATGGAATCTGAAAAACTTGATCTCTTTGAAGTTGAGAGTGGAATGGTAATTATGTGATTGGAGAGGGAAAAAGAGAAGGGAGATTGAGGAGTGGGTACGATGTGTACAGTGTTATATTTAGATAGGAGGAATATGCTCTGAGGTGTTATTGCACAGTAGAATGACTGGAGTTAACAACAATGTATTGTGTATTTCATGATAGGTAGGATTTTCAATGTTCTCATCACAAAGAAATGTTAAATGTTTAAGGTGATGTGTGTTCTAATTATCTGATTATATTATTAAAGTATACATATTATCAAAACATCACATAGTATCCCATAAATATGTAGAATTTTTATGTGTCAGTCAAAAATAAAACAAAAAAATATTTTGGCTATTGCTTGTCTCTGTTGCAACCAGTCAACTCTGTGATTTCATTATGGCTGAGTTGTCTGAGAAAGATGGCCCAGACAGTCCATAAAAGAGTGATTGTGAATGGCTCATCGGTTGTAGATTGCTAATCCCTGAATTAAAGTTTTAAGAAATACATTTTGAAGAACACTGAGTTATCTTTGAGACACATTAATGGCGAAGTCATTCTTGAACTGATTTTTAAATTCCTAACTGAAAACATAGCATTTGAGAATCCTGGAAATTTTTTTTCTCTTAAGAGTAATGCTTTTCAACCTGCAGATATTTTCTGAACATGCCCTTCATATTTCTACAAAATTATGTTGTTCAACCAGGTGAGGGCTTATTGAGGCTAAACACGGGCCTTATTTCCAGTGAAATTAATTTCCTCAGAGCTTCCCCTTGGGCATATATTACTGTCCTTTCTAGGGTGGAAACTGAAAACCTCTATGAACAAGTTAGGACTGCTTGTCTGAAGAGACCCTAGGATGCTTCTCTCCCCTCTAAATAACTCATGCGCTTTATCAGAGGAGTTTTTAGAGATAATACCTTGTGTGAGGCCTTTGTACATTGCTGTGATTTTCAGTTTCTAGTAGAGTAAGATGAAAAGAAAGCCTGGTACAAAGAATGATTTTGGGTATGTGGAACAGTTTTTGCAAAGCGAAGAATACAATACCTTGTCTATAATGATTAAGCACTGAGGAAGCCAGAAGGACTCTAGTTACAGGACATAGCAAATTAATTGGTACCATGCAAAATGAGTAATTCAATTGTGTTTATTAACTTGTGTCCCTGATCAACAGATAAATTACTTTTATTTTTTTCTTACATATAAACCCTCAAATATTTGTAGTCACTTACTTAGAGTAAATTACTCTTAAGTTGGGGGTTTATGTTCTTAGTGTCTTTAATCTGTAAATCTGTAGGTATAAATGAATATTTCTATTTCACTAAATACTTTTCAGACCCCCTGTGGATTTTTCCATTTAACCTATGTCTATGTTACACTGAGATTCTTGAAATTAAATGTAATTTTCAGGGGTGATACAAACAATGGTCATTATTTTGTCACTGCAAATTCACCTAATCTGATATCCCAAATCACTTTCAAGTTCTTTATTATGGCTGCTTTTCAGATCTTACCCTGCTTTAAAAATCAATATATATGAAAATACTTTCTTTGCAAATTTCCCACCCAATATTTTTAATTTTAAAAATATAATAGATTTCAATTATTTTCTGATTTTGATTACTTTTTGTCTTGAATTATAGTTTTTCAGTGCTTTCTTATTTTTCTTGATGAATTTACCACACTTTCATAGTAAACCATCCAGTCCCTTTCATGAGACCTACCTGTGGGCAGAAGTAGTTTATAGACCATACTGTAAATTTTCACTGTCTTCCTCCATGGTAAGTTTGATGTTAGCCACATTCCCCTCCACCACCACCAATTTGGAATCGAAACTGATGAAATGCTTTTTCAATGTCTTTAGTCTGCCATTTTCCATCACCTTTTTAAAAAAAGATTTATTTATTTATTTGAGAGGCAGAATTAAAGAGAGAGGGGGAGAGACAGAGAGAGAAAGGTCTTCCATTCGCTGGTTCACTTCCCATATGGCCACAATGTCCAGAGTTGGGCCAATCCGAAGCCAGTAGCCACGAGCTTCTTCTGGATCTCCCATGTTGTTGCAGGGGCCTAAGCACTTGGGCCATCTTTAACTGCTTTCCCAGGCCGTTAGTAAGTAGCTGGGTCAGAAGAGGAGCAGCTGGCACATGAACTGGCACCCAGATGGGCCTGGGGTCACAGGTAGAGGCTTAACCTGCTTTACCACAGCACTGGTCCCTTTTTCCTTATTTTTAAAATTTTTATTAATATAAACAGATTTTATATATTTTTTTTAATTTTTTATTTTTTTGACAGGCAGAGTGGACAGTGAGAGAGAGAGAGAGAGACAGAGAGAAAAGTCTTCCTTTTTCGTTGGTTCACCCCCCAATGACCGCTGTGGCCGGCACACTGTGCTGATCCGAAGCCAGAAGCCAAGTGCTTCTCCTGGTCTCCCATGGGGTGCAGGGTCCAAGCACCTGGGCCATCCTCCACTGCACTCCCGGGCCACAGCAGAGAGCTGGTCTGGAAGAGGAGCAACCAGGACAGAATCCAGCACCCCGACTGGGACTAGAACCCGGTGTGCCGGCGCCGCATGTGGAGGATTAGCCTATTGAGCAGCAGCACTGGCCGATTTTATATATTTCTTAGGTATAATTCTAAGAAGATAACCATATTTCCTTCTCTCCCCCTCTCTCTCCTTCAGTTCCCCTCCTTTTTCTCTTTTTTTAATTTTTGCAAATGACATAATTTCA